>NC_137619.1:47281557-47491557 GCF_963280865.1 Gymnoscopelus braueri | reverse complement strand
TCGCAACCCTGTTCATACTATATACTGTATGATGTCCAGTCGGCAACAGAGGCAAATATCAAACCTGCTAGATATCTAGAAACTCTGGAATGCATCGCCGAGCAGGCACTATTATTGTGGGTAGATCCTCTCACACAGCGACCAATATGTCGCCAATCAAAGCCCGATCTGCATCACACATATCGTTGCTCTTGGGCAGAAACCTAGGATGCAAAATATTTCCAAGCATTATCTTCATATTCATAATTAACAATGGGACCATAACAATTTCAGGTTAATTTGAGTCTAGGGTGGGAGGGATTTCAGTAAAGGTTTGGTATGATAGTGGTTGTATGCTGTATGATGAATTCTCTCCAACTCCCCACAACAGAGAGACATTTAAATAACCTGCAAACTGTAGCTATAGATAGCAAGTTACTACAGTAGGCGTGCACTTTGTGAAGCAAGCACCAGTGATGTGCCGACGTGCTAACGTGATGTGTGGTCAGTGAGCTGGGACTGGTGTAGCAGAATCAGCGGAGCTGTGTGGTTTGCTGTGATCGGTCTACTTTTGTGGGGACAGAGATAGAAGGAGACAAACAGAGATACAGGGAGACAAACAAACAGAGATACAGGGAGAAAAACAAACAGAGATACAGGGAGAAAAACAGATACAGAAAAACCCCGTTCTAGACAGCTGGCCCCTTCTGCGCCACACCATAATAACTCCAAAAATTCCAAAGCATTATAATTAATGATAAGAAGGAAGGTTTGGGTTCAGCATTGGAGGGATTCCAGTAAGAGTTTAGTATGATAATGGAGAGCTGCATGAGGAACTCTCTCAAACTCCCACAACAGAGATACAGTATATTATCTAAATAAGCTGTCACAATATAGCTTTGCATTGTTTAGTTTGGCAATAGAGGAAGACTCTACTGTAGTGTATTATTGTAGAGCTATTTGGAAGGAGCATTGTAAAAGGAATAAGTGTCAGAATTGCTTTGATAATTAGAACCAGTGAGTTCCACTGGCAAGACTGTAAAGTGACTAAAAGGCAGAAGAGAAAAAGCAGAAGGATTAGACCGGGAGCCAGGCCCAGCCCACAGGATGTTCTCTGCTAACTTTTCTTCACAATTATTTCCTGTTAGCATATACCTTGGGCCATCACAAGTTCATACTGAACACACTCGAGGCCGTTTGGTCTCAACATTTAATTATCAATATATGTGAATGGAAATGGGTTACATGGATACCTACACGCCTCCCCTGTACAGGCATATGCCAATCTCATGCAGTTTTTTCCACTATACTGCATCTGCAGACCACTATACTGCACCTGTAGACCACTCTAGTGCATCTGTAGACCACTGTAGTGCATCTGTAGACCACTGTAGTGCATCTGTAGACCACTGTAGTGCACATGTAGACCACTCTAATGCATCTGTAGACCACTATGCTGCATCTGTAGACCACTGTAGTGCATCTGTAGACCACTATACTGCATCTGTAGTGCATCTGTAGACCACTGTAGTGCATCCGTAGACCACTGTAGTGCATCTGTAGACCACTGTAGTGCATCTGTAGACCACTGTAGTGCATCTGTAGACCACTGTAGTGCATATGTAGACCACTATACTGCATCTGTAGACCACTGTAGTGCATATGTAGACCACTCTAGTGCATCTGTAGACCACTGTAGTGCATATGTAGACCACTATACTGCATCTGTAGACCACTGTAGTGCATATGTAGACCACTCTAGTACATCGGTAGACCACTGTAGTGCATCTGTAGACCACTGTAGTGCACATGTAGACCACTCTAATGCATCTGTAGACCACTATGCTGCATCTGTAGACCACTGTAGTGCATCTGTAGACCACTATACTGCATCTGTAGTGCATCTGTAGACCACTGTAGTGCATCCGTAGACCACTGTAGTGCATCTGTAGACCACTATACTGCATCTGTAGTGCATCTGTAGACCACTGTAGTGCATCCGTAGACCACTGTAGTGCATCTGTAGACCACTGTAGTGCATCTGTAGACCACTGTAGTGCATCTGTAGACCACTGTAGTGCATATGTAGACCACTATACTGCATCTGTAGACCACTGTAGTGCATATGTAGACCACTCTAGTACATCGGTAGACCACTGTAGTGCATCTGTAGACCACTGTAATGCATCTGTAGACCACTCTAGTGCATCTGTAGACCACTATAGTGCATCTGTAGACCACTGTAGTGCATATGTAGACCACTCTAGTGCATCTGTAGACCACTATACTGCATCTATAGACCACTGTAGTGCATCTGTAGACCACTTTAGTGCATCTGTAGACCACTATACTGCATCTGTAGACCACTGTAATGCATATGTAGACCACTATAGTGCATCTGTAGACCACTATACTGCATCTGTAGACCACTGTAGTGCATCTGTAGACCACTGTTGTGCATATGTAGACCACTCTAGTGCATCTGTAGACCACTGTAGTGCTTCTGTAGACCACTCTAGTGCATCTGTAGACCACTGTAGTGCATCTGTAGACCACTCTAGTGCATCTGTAGACCACTGTAGTGCATCTGTAGACCACTATACTGCATCTGTAGACCACTCTAGTGCATATGTAGACCACTCTAGTGCATCTGTAGACCACTATACTGCATCTGTAGACCACTGTAGTGCATCTGTAGACCACTCTAGTGCATCTGTAGACCACTCTAGTGCATCTGTAGACCACTGTTGTGATCTGTAGACCACTGTTGTGCATATGTAGACCACTGTAGTGCATCTGTAGACCACTGTAGTGCATCTGTAGACCACTCTAATGCATCTGTAGACCACTCTAGTGCATCTGTAGACCACTGTAGTGCATATGTAGATAACTCTAGTGTATCTGTAGACCACTCTAGTGCATCTGTAGACCACTGTAGTGCATCTGTAGACCACTGTTGTGATCTGTAGACCACTCTAGTGCATCTGTAGACCACTCTAGTACATATGTAGACCACTCTAGTGCATCTGTAGACCACTCTAGTGCATCTGTAGACCACTGTAGTGCATATGTAGACCACTCTTGTGCATCTGTAGACCACTCTAGTACATCTGTAGATCACTGTAGTGCATATGTAGACCACTCTAGTGCATCTGTAGACCACTATACTGCATCTGTAGACCACTCTAGTGCATCTGTAGACCACTCTAGTGCATCTGTAGACCACTGTTGTGATCTGTAGACCACTCTAGTGCATCTGTAGACCACTGTTGTGATCTGTAGACCACTCTAGTGCATCTGTAGACCACTATACTGCATCTGTAGACCACTATAGTGCATCTGTAGACCACTCTAGTACATCTGTAGACCACTGTTGTGATCTGTAGACCACTCTAGTGCATCTGTAGACCACTATACTGCATCTGTAGTGCATCTGTAGACCACTGTAGTGCATCCGTAGACCACTGTAGTGCATCTGTAGACCACTATACTGCATCTGTAGTGCATCTGTAGACCACTGTAGTGCATCCGTAGACCACTGTAGTGCATCTGTAGACCACTGTAGTGCATCTGTAGACCACTGTAGTGCATATGTAGACCACTATACTGCATCTGTAGACCACTGTAGTGCATATGTAGACCACTCTAGTGCATCTGTAGACCACTGTAGTGCATCTGTAGACCACTATACTGCATCTGTAGACCACTGTAGTGCATCTGTAGACCACTCTAGTGCATCTGTAGACCACTCTAGTGCATCTGTAGACCACTGTTGTGATCTGTAGACCACTGTAGTGCATCTGTAGACCACTGTAGTGCATCTGTAGACCACTCTAATGCATCTGTAGACCACTCTAGTGCATCTGTAGACCACTGTAGTGCATATGTAGATAACTCTAGTGTATCTGTAGACCACTCTAGTGCATCTGTAGACCACTGTAGTGCATCTTTAGACCACTGTTGTGATCTGTAGACCACTCTAGTGCATCTGTAGACCACTCTAGTACATATGTAGACCACTCTAGTGCATCTGTAGACCACTCTAGTGCATCTGTAGACCACTGTAGTGCATATGTAGACCACTCTTGTGCATCTGTAGACCACTCTAGTGCATCTGTAGATCACTGTAGTGCATATGTAGACCACTCTAGTGCATCTGTAGACCACTATACTGCATCTGTAGACCACTCTAGTGCATCTGTAGACCACTGTTGTGATCTGTAGACCACTCTAGTGCATCTGTAGACCACTATACTGCATCTGTAGACCACTATAGTGCATCTGTAGACCACTCTAGTACATCTGTAGACCACTGTTGTGATCTGTAGACCACTCTAGTGCATCTGTAGACCACTATACTGCATCTGTAGTGCATCTGTAGACCACTGTAGTGCATCCGTAGACCACTGTAGTGCATCTGTAGACCACTATACTGCATCTGTAGTGCATCTGTAGACCACTGTAGTGCATCCGTAGACCACTGTAGTGCATCTGTAGACCACTGTAGTGCATCTGTAGACCACTGTAGTGCATATGTAGACCACTATACTGCATCTGTAGACCACTGTAGTGCATATGTAGACCACTCTAGTGCATCTGTAGACCACTGTAGTGCATCTGTAGACCACTGTAGTGCATATGTAGACCACTCTAGTACATCGGTAGACCACTGTAGTGCATCTGTAGACCACTGTAATGCATCTGTAGACCACTCTAGTGCATCTGTAGACCACTATAGTGCATCTGTAGACCACTGTAGTGCATATGTAGACCACTCTAGTGCATCTGTAGACCACTATACTGCATCTATAGACCACTCTAGTGCATCTGTAGACCACTCTAGTGCATCTGTAGACCACTATACTGCATCTGTAAACCACTGTAATGCATATGTAGACCACTATAGTGCATATGTAGACCACTATACTGCATCTGTAGACCACTGTAGTGCATCTGTAGACCACTGTTGTGATCTGTAGACCACTGTTGTGCATATGTAGACCACTCTAGTGCATCTGTAGACATTGTACATTGACCACTGTACTGTATCCATAGACCACATCTGAGTTTAGATGCAGTAGCATCTCAACTCAACATAACTTAAAATGTATTTATAAAGCACATTTAACATGACATTTAACATGAGTGGGGGGCGGTCGCCGCGAAGACTCGGTAGATGCAGTACATTGGTCCACAGATGCACTACAGTGGTCTATAGATGCAGTACAGTGGTCTACAGATGCACTAGAGTGGTCTACAGAAGCACTACAGTGGTCTCATACAGCTATAGATGCAGTACAGTGGTCTCATACAGCTATAGATGCAGTACAGTGGTCTCATACAGCAATAGATAAAGTACAGTGGTCTCATACAGCTATAGATACAGTAAAGTGGAATAGGCGGAAATTACACATTTGTACTGCATGCAGAAAACTGCATGGTTCTTGCCCAAAACTGCATGAGATTGGCATACATGTGGCATGTCTGTACAGGGGAGGCTTGCAGGTATCCATGTAACCCATTACCATTTACATATATTGAGGTGACAGCTCAAGGGACCATTTGGAAAATGGTGATGGCCGTTTTTCCCTCGCCAAAATGTTGTCTAACTTTGAATCATTGGGTATTTATCCCCCTTCCCGACAAGGTTTCGGTTGACCATACATATAGTCTCCGTCTATAAGGGTGGTGGTGAGTGAAGGTTTCTGTTGAGACGCACGCGCGTAGAACCAGTTGACACCAGGCAGTATCACACGACAAGCTCTCTAAAGTTTAATACACACATAGAGAATATATACAGTATTGCAAATGCACAGTGGATACATGACGTGATCGTAAGATATGGAACAAGGAAAAGAACAGAATGGATAGGAATAGAACATACATCTTGTATCACTGTGCACAGACGTCAGTCTCTCTGATAAAGTAGTTGATGATCATCGTATCACGGATAACAATGGCCCCGATTCACTAAGCGATTTACGACATATTTTGTACTTACCGGCATTTAAGACACATCCTAAACCTGCAGTCAGATTCATTAATGTTTTTTGGTCTGTGTTTTGAGCGTGAGGTTCGCACGTTCTCAAGTCAGCCCCGAGGCTGTCTTACCAGGGCTATTCTTCATGCCAAAATCAGTTACAACAGTGGCAAACCTCAAATAAAATATGTATGTGGTCAACTTTTGTCAACACATATATACATATATATATATAAAAATAAAAATAAACTATGTATTGCTTGTAGCCTATGCATAATATAGACATGATGTAGATTCCACCGCTTTGTATTTATTTTCTAGGCTATCAGTTGCATTTAGAGCTGAATTATTAGGTCCCTCAGCCTGTTTGCCAGTGTCGGCCAAGCGGGCCATCTCAGCTAAAGTGTCACGTAATAATGAAAATCGGCTATGATGCCATAATGTCACTGCAGAGGCACAGACGCACCTCCAGTGTCCGCTCCGCGGTATTAATTTATAATACTGTAGGCTAGGCTACTGTATATTGATCACATGAACACCACACACAATAACCTAATGCATCTTGCAACTAGTTTATGAAAGCTGTGTCCAGAAGATCCATTCTCCATTCCGACGTAGGACAGTGATATATTAATCCAAAATTAACTAATTTAATCAATAAGTAATCAATAAGCTCTGGTCCATAATCGGATAGCAGCGTTCCACTTGTATGCCCTGGATTTATTTTCAACATCATCTTTTTACCTCGGTAAACGTGAGCAATGTTCAGTAGAAAAGGCTTATAAAATATCCTTTCCATGTTATTAGTCTATTATTTGCTGCCGGGGTTAAACCTTGTAATCATTACACATTACGTTCAGCTGATCCATCGTGCAATAGTGGGACTCGCTTCCAGACAGATCAGAATGATGTTCAAGTTCTCTGTCAGTGTCAAGGCAATGCGGCCAGTGGTGGACAGTAACAGAGTAAATGTACTTGAGTACTGTACTTAAGTACAGATTCTGAGTATCTGTACTTTACTTGGGTATAAGATTTCTTTTATACTTATTACTCTTACTTGAGTACATTTCCAAGACAAATATTTTACTTTTACTCGAGTACATTTCTTGGAAGGCTGTAAAGTACTGAGTACTTTTAGGTTGGCTGTTTCTTTTTTCTCCCCTAAAATGTAATTGGCCACACTTCTGCTCTCACCCTAGTCGTGTTTCTGGCTTCCCCCTCTGCTCGCCTCTTTGTTACATATATGGGTGTATAGGAGTACAAGTATTAGTTCTGGTTTCTCAGTCATTTCTATTTTTGTTTGTGTTTCTGTTAATACAATTTAACTTATGCATTTTGGGCGGTTATGTTTTGTCTACCTGCTCTTCTATTGAGACATTTAGACCGTGTCAAAGGTCATGTCTCACCTAGCCACAGGATCTGACATGAATTTTGGCCAGATGTGTTAGTATAGGAAATCAGAGGTTGTTTGTGTGGAGACTAAGCAAGTCGACTTGTCTCTGTGCCATCTTGTTTTGACAGGGTGAAGATCGCCGCTGTGCATGTCGGCGTCATTTTGTTTTGACAAGGTGAAGTTAACGGTTGTGTGTGTGGGTAAATATGAAACATCCTCTGCTCTCATGAGAGCAGAGGATGTGGTCACAAAGAAGGCTGTATGTCTAGCACATGTCTAGCACTGAGAAATGACCTAACCACATGCCTTGCAAACAACACCTTCCTCTCTGCAACCACCATGTCTGCAGGCATGGATGCCGATTTATGTTGGGTGGGTAGGGTACTCAACAACAAGTCACACACACATCAATCAAGTTTTAACCCCTTAATCAGAAATACCTGATGAATGTCAGTTGGCAATAAAATACTTTTTTTGCAGTAAGTGAAGACAGTGTGCATGATCACCATTCTCCTGCCTCATGCACTGGCTGCCTGCTCCTACGCACCTGTCCTAGTGTGCAAAAGGACCTTTAGTTTTTTTTTACTACATTTCAAGTCATACAATTTGATTATTGGCTGATGATGAAACCATAACTGGCATAATGACTCTACAGGGAGAGAGTTTGAATGACAGAAATCTGTTCACAATAACACACGGTATCAGAGCGGGTATACATCATGCATCCTGTCCACGTTACAAAGCATCACACAATTGTCATCCGACCGACACATTTTCTGTGGGTGCTCGGGCTCCCCGGCACCCACAGGATTGGCACCAAAGTCTGCAGGTCTCTGCAAAACATACACTGAACAGAGAGAATGTTCTGTTTCTATGTCAACTGTATGCATGCAGAATGAGCATTTCTTTTTTAGAACAGATGGCCTCAGTTTAAAGTTAGCCCCATGTCCTAATCTTTGAAGCTGAATGTTATGACAAAAAGGTCACAGTTGATGGCCCTGGATCTGAGAATTTGTACCAAATAGATTTTCTTTATCACCAAAGTACATTAAAATTTGAAATATAATTAATGTGATCTGAGTGCAGCTTTGTCAGCGATGTGTCACTCATGTGTGACTCCTGTTATTTCCTCATGAGAAAATAATAATCTTTTGAGGCACTGGGGTTCACGCTGGTCCCGAGGAAGACTAAGCTAGTAACTCCCATCATGATTACTGACATCGACATCGCCGAGTCTCGGACACAGCAGAGTATGTAAGGGAACTACTACTGGCAGTAGAAATGGAGTGCAGGAAGATCGGCCTCAAGCTCAATGCCAAGAAAACTAAAGTATCTGTATTTAACACAGAGGACATCATTGCCACTGCCGACGGGACAGTGCTCGAGGTAGTCAAGGACTTCAAAGGACTTTTACTTTTACTTTTAGCTGTACTTTAAGTATTTTTAAAAGCATGTACTTTTGAATACTTAAGTATATTTAAAAGCAATTACTTTTTTACTCTTACTTGAGTAACATTTTGACTGAGCTACTTTTACTTGTAGTGGAGTAAAATTTGACCAGTCGTATCTGTACTCTTACTCAAGTACTGGGGTTGAGTCCTTCGTCCACCTCTGAATGCGGCCGACATCTGTAAGTTTGGACGAGACCTTAAACTCCTGCAGCACCGGTGTTGTCAGATTTTGTGAGAGAAATAAGCAACCAGGTCTATGAAAATAAGCCCAAAAGAAGCTAGCCATATGAGAACTGTAAACCTATACTGTATACATTGAAATGATATACTGTATACATTGGAGATAGCCGATCTGCAAGCCAATCTACAAGCTCACAGCGCTTCGTGATGCGATGCGTTGTGAGCTTGTAGATCTGCTATTTAAAAAAAAAACTTGGGGGTCCATGACATAAAAATATTTGAGAACCACTGGTTAAAATAATTGAACAATTGTGAGGCAGGCCCAAATAATGAAACAAGCCCAAAAAAACGCACCCCACAGCTGCCAATATTTACAAGCAACTTTACAGAAACATAAGCCCAAATTCGCTTATAATAAGCGGACATGGCAACACTGTTCAGTATGGTGACGTTGAAGTTGGATGCTGTTGGATGCAGCCTTCCAGATTAATCATGTCCTACACCTGGTCATACGCACGTCTCAGGGATATACGAACCCCTTTGAGAATTGCACGTCAGTTTGTGAGTACCAAAAATACGACCTCCTTTATTTTACTTTATTTACCCCATATTTACGACCAGCTTAGTGAATTAGGGCCATATGCTTACGTAGATGCACGTGCGTGCTGAGTCAAGCAGATGAAAGTCATAAATCATGACAGTTCCCTTCTTTGTTTACAAATACTTTTGTAAACATCATGATACAGTTCAGATTACATAATGACAATAAATATAACATAATTTTTAAAAAAATGTACAGGGTCCACACTGTCCCTGTATGCTGTAGGAAACAAACACAAACAGCTTAGTATAGTACTAAAGTGCTAGATTTAGACAACAGGAAAGACTCTGTTATGCTGCAGGAAACACGCTGCAGGCTCATGTAGATTTACTTGACCACAGTCATAAACACTCTGCTGCTGTAGAACTAATCTACAGGCTTATACGGTACACTACCATATGCTGCTTGTAACACGAAGCAGTCTTATCGGTTTACATTCCTAGTAGGCACAGACTCTCATAACAAAGCTTGTAATGTCACGATCTGGTGGTGTGGTGAGGACCCAAATGCAGACAGCCAGATAGAATAATGTTCAATACCCAAGAATGGGATTTTGAGGCAGGGAAGAAAGGGGGGCAGAAAACCCCCTGGAGCATTCTTCCACTGCCGAACAGGAACGCTGGCCTTGGGACTAGAATAGAGTCCAAACGTGCTGGAGAATAATCATCTTTGTTGTTATTTGTCAAGCGGACAGTATTATTTTTTTCTTTTCTGGGGATGTTGTAGGTCATATTTAGAAATACAATGGTAGCAAGCACCAGAATCCTATTTTGCTACTTACCCCTATGTGTCAGGATACTCCATGCCAAATTTCATATGTGTAAGACAATTTCATTTTAGTAAATTAATATTGCAATTAACATAATTTCGCCAGAGACATGTACCAAAAAAGGGATTTTGGGGCCCCTGAGACCAAACGGCCCAGAGTTGGGGGTGTTCAGTATGAACTTGTGATGGCCCAAGGTATATGCTAACAGGAAATAAGAGTGAAAAAAAGTTAGCAGAGAACATCCTGAGGGCTGGGCCTGGCTCCCGGTCTAGAAACAATGAGTGTGAGCCACAGGCATGTGCTGGGCGTTACGTGCCCTTATGAGAGGTGGACACATACAGACACGAGAAAGACTGGATGCAGTGGAAGGGATGCATAACACAACATGTACACTCATATACTAATGAGTACAGTGACAGTCTATTAGTTCTCTCAAACATAAGACACACACACAAACTGTACACAAAACACATCTGGACAAAAAGGGTTGACATTAACTTTTTTTACAGCAAGTATGAGTGGTCACATTCCTGATGAGGCAACCCCTCTTCCCTGGTTCAAATCTCCTGCCGAGCCAATCAAATGAAGTTATGGGAAACTGCACCGGGTATGCCACCTTCTGGAAACCCGGGACTAATTATGCACAGACCCTATTCATTATCTTAATCGCATTGCAGACATGGGAAAAAAAGCCATGGTCAAAAAAGTTAATATTATATTATAATAAAGTAAAATTGTCTAGATTCAACCCTAAGCCTTTATTAGAGCATATCTAAATATGTGTGGTATAATACTGCAGTTGAAAAACATGTTTTGCTCCTCCATGTCTGAAAAACAGGCCAGCAAGTGGAGCTTACTATGTCACGTGCTTGGGTTGTGTGTGTGTGTGTGTCTCTGTCCGTGTGTGTCTCCTGTGTTCACGCTCTCATTGGCTCGCGCCCCCATGTGACTCGAAACTCCGTGCTGAAATGCCAGCAGCTGCACTGCCTGTATACAGCCGCCAGAGTGCGGCAGAGTGCACTACTACAGTGTGGTTGAAATATAGCAGCCACAGTCAATCTGCGTTCGCTTCCAGCGTTCGCGCGTCTTACTTGTAATAACACATAGTGCCCCATGGGCACATGGCTACCGTTACCTAGCCTGTCATGGCCAGACTAATCTCACTTCATAGATATTAGTCTGGAGTCTCTGTGTGGAACCTGCATTTCTGAGGGGCAAATAAAAAAAATGCCTCTGGTGATCCCTCAGAACTTTGGAGGGAGAGAAATACAATCTCTATCGAGAGGGGCCAGACCTGATCCGCCAAGGGCAATTTTGCAATGGCAGATTCGTCTGGAACCAGGCTAACCGTTACCTGTTAAGACCTGTGAAGCAGGACTAGCTCAAACAGTTTACAATAATAGGATATTAAGTTTATTTATATGTAAATCCTCAATCAAACCAAATCAGAGCCCAAAAAGCCAACCTCTTAAAGCCGGTTGAGCCACTTCAGACAGACTGTATGCTTGCTGGCATCACAGATTAGAGTTCAGGTTTTCTGTGTAATAATTGTCTCCTCCAGGCCGAAAGGCATGGCGAGAGAGTATGTTTTGCCCCCTGTCCGTCCGTCCGTCCGTCCGTCCGTGTGTGTGTCCGTCCTTCTGTCTGCGAGCAGCTAATCTCCGCCACCGTTGACCCGGTCGCGTGAAACTGTGCACACACACTCCCTGGATGCCACAGCAGAACCTCTAGCCCACATTTTTCAGATCAGCCTGTCATAGCGCCACCATGAGGCCAACTTTTGCTAAACACATTTTTTGATATTACTCCTACAGATTTTGTCCAAAAAACACGCAAATCGGTACACAGTATCTCCATCGCCATGTGATCAACACGGATCTGTCTGATTTTCCATATGCCATCCTGATTGGCTAAAATTGGCTTCCAAAGTTTGCGGGATTGGTTCATTTTGAACAAAATGTCTCAAATAATGAACGCAGCATGCGATTTTCGTGAAATTTTCCACGTAGATTCCCACTTGGCCCAGGAAGAAATGCCACTTGAAAACGTTCAAATCAGCCTCATGGTGGCGCTATAACAGGCCGATTCACGTTTTTAGCTATAACTGCACCGATCTGCGTGAAACTTTGCACGCACACTCCCTAGAAGCCAAGGAAAAACATTTGCCCTGCATTTTTCACATATGCCTTTTAGAGCGCCACCAGGAGGCTGAGTTTTGTAAAACACATTTTTTGCTCTTACTCCTTCAGATTCTGTCCAAAAATCACGCAAATCGGTACACAGTATCTCTATAGTCATGTCATCAAGATGGATGTGTGCGATATTTCATATTCCATCCTACTTGGCTAATATTGGCTTCCAAAGTTTGCAGGATAGGTCTGTTTTGAACAAAATTCCTCAAATCATGAACGCAGTGTGCAATTTTCGTGAAATTTTGCATGCACATTCCCACTAGGCCGAGGAAGAAATGCCGCCCTTTTCACATTGGCCTATTATAGCGCCACCAGGAGGCCACAATAATCTACCTGACCTGGTGGAGACTTGTGCTCCGAGGAGCACTTTTTCTAGTTCCTCTTGTTTCAAACTGGGCATGAGAGAGAGAGAGAGAGTAGTTCACCTTGTTGATTTATACTTGTTGATTGCATTCTTCAAGTGTATGAGTAACAAAGCTGAGGTTTCTCTACAAAGCCATGATGTAATGTTACTACAATGTCACAAAAAGTAAAGCTGATGTTTTAGATTTTCAAGTGTGAATGCAAATCATTTCACAGAAATAAAAAGCATAGGCTGTCATACAGAACTATAAGTACAAGAGATATGTCTGTTTACATCTAGACCATTGGTTCACAAAGTGGGGTCTGGGGACCCCCAGGGGTCCTTGGAGGGGTACCAGGGGGTCCCCAGCAAAAGTAGTTAATATAGCGTGATTATTTTATACTTTGGTCATTAAAAAATAGCAGATATACAAGCTCAGGGGCGGCCATAGCTGAGTGGTTAGTGAGCCCGCCTAGGGAGCCAGAGGCCCTGGTTGCCCCAGGTACGTTTCCAGGTCACGCCAGCATATGTGTCGATGAAATGAAATTTGTCCCTGAGCAAGACTCTTAACCCCTAATTGCTCACAGGCCCTCATTGGAAACAAGCCCGCAAGGACTTTCATGAACGTCCTGTTAAAAGGAATTATCCTTATCCATAGTGCGGCACCGAGTGCCGCGCTATGAGCTTGTAGATCTGCTATTTTTGAAAAAACGCAGCCCAATACATATCATTTTGGGGGTCCTCGACATGAAAAAGTTTGAAAACCACTGATCTAGAGTATACACACGATGTCTCACCTTTAAACACAACCGTAGCAATTGGATCAGGCTCTCCAAGCCTCTTCTTGGGGATGCCCTGGGCAGACTCCACCACCACACTCAGCATATACGTTTTGGTCAGATTCTTAGAATCGCACCATAATCCTCCAAAAAGAAAAACAACTGCGCTGCAGGAGGCATGAAGCCATGTGAAACCAAGATGATATATATGAGAGAGAGAGAGAGAGAGAGAGAGAGAGAGAGAGAGAGAGAGAGAGAGAGAGAGAGAGAGATCTTCGAGCCACGACCACATCATATCTTGAACAATATCGCCACTGTGTGTTTATTATAAGAATCTGACGAAGACGTTTGCTTCGACAAGTCTACAGATATAAAACAAACACTCAGTGGTGGGAAAAGTAGCCTACTAATAGAAAAAAAATAATACATAAAAATTTTGACAAAACTACTTATAGCAGCTTTAAGTAAAAGTGTCAATATTTTTTACAAGTCCGGAATTCAAAATTTACTTGAGTAAAGTACAAAAGTATTGGTATCAAATGTACTGTAGGCCCTACTTAAAGTACGAAAAAAGTAGAAAGTTGCCTACTCATTATGCAGAATGTCCCACAAGTATATACTAATCTTTTGAAAATAGCAGATTTAAGCTCACAATGCGTCAAATGGCCGAAATATATAGGGAAGTGGTTAATATATATATTTTTGCAATAATAATCAAAATCTACAAAGTAGCTATAACTCAAGTTTTCAAGTAATTTTAGTGGAGTAAAAGTACAATATTTTCGTCTGAGACGTAGTGGAGTAAAAGTAAAAGTACTGAAAATTGGAAATACTCCACATAGAGAAATACCTAAAAATTGAACAGTACTTGAGTAAATGTACTTAGTTACTCCACACCACTGAAAACACTAACGTTTAAAACTATGTACTATAGGCTATGTATTTTAATCCGTTTCTTAGGTCATGATCAGCAGAATTAAATAACACATAAACGTCTAGCCATGGTTCACAACGCTTGTATGACAGTTTCAGGGCTAATAAACGTCAGTTTAGGTTAATTGAATTTGACTTCTTTGCCTTTGTTTTGATTTCATGCAACATTCGTCTGCTATACGTCTTTATAGGTTATTGCCAGTGGTGTAATAAGTACATTTACTCAAGTACTGTACTTAAGTAAAATTTGTAGGTACATTACTGGAGTATTTCAATAATTGTCTATATACTTTTACTTCTACTCCACTACATCTCAGGGGCAAATATTTTACTTTTATTCCACTAATTTTTTTTTTTTGAAAACTGTAGTTACTTTGTAGTAGCCTACTTTGCACATTATTATTAGGCCTACATTATAAAACAAAACATACATTAACCACTTTATCCATAGTTTATACCGAGGTGATCTACAAGCTCACAATGCATCAGTACTTTATAAGTACATTTTGATACCAATACTTTTGTACTTTGTTTTACTCAAGTACATTTTAAATTCCGTACTTTTACTTAACAGTACTTCTACGATACTTTTACTTAAGTAAAACATTTGAGTACCTACTTTTTCCACCACTGGTTTGTTTATTTAAATAATAAATTAATTCATGTAGAACACGAAGTCCGCTCTTCTAAGTTTGCAGCCATTAAATGATGTTTTTTTTCCCCCATAAAAATAAAAAGCGAAAAATGTTTTGCTCATGTTAAATTTGCATGTCATTGTTCAAATAGCATAGGCTACAGATAATTAGTTTATTTCCAACTCATTAGACCCAGGCTAGTTACCACGAAGCATGCTTCAGAATCCCATCGCACTCTATCCGGGGGCCACGCCCATTGTACACAAACACGCCCCCAAGGCCGTCTTTGAGTGACAGCGCGGTGCCTTTGGTGAAAAAACGTCTGTTCAAAGTGCATAACAGCACAGATCCAGTAACGCTTCTGCGTTTCTCCACAATGGAGGGCATAAGTACAGACACCACTGCCCATGGGTCCAGTGAGGAGGAGGGAATAACGACAACAGCAGGAGAAACAGACCCCCGGTCCCTGAGGGTGAAGAAACGTGTCTCAGTCCCCCGGTTCCTGAAGGTGAAGGAGGGTGGTTTCTACAAAGTGAACAGCAGCAGCAAGGAGGGGAAAACAGGAGAAACAGCTCCCGCCGGTTCCTGAGAGGGGTGAAGCGTTTCTTCAAAGCTGAGAACAACAGTAGCAGCAGCAGCACAGACACTGCTGCTTCTTCTGGATCCAGCAAGAAGAAGGGAACAGGAGGAGAAACAGCCCCTCGGTTCCTGAAGAAGCGTTTCTTTGGCGTTGCTCCACCCAACCTGGCCTGAGGATGAACTTGCTCCACCTCAATCACCTCAACAAGTCCAGGAGGATGAACCTGCTCCCCCTCCACCAGCCCAGGAGGATGAACCTCCATCGCCACCTCAGGCCCAGGATGGACCTCGTGCTGCTGAAGATGCAGGGACCTTCAGCACCTCAGTGGAAACTCCTAAAAAGAAGAAAACCTTCAAAGTAGTGATGGAAAGCATCAGGGACACTGTTGCTGGATGGAGGAGAAAAGAGCAGCATCACAGTAAAGACGACGTGTTCACGTGTGACGAAGCATCACCTGAGCTCTTTGTGTCAGCAAGGAGATCCACTGCCACCAACATCGTCACACCTAAATCATCCAGCATGCAGGTTGTAGCGTTAGTTCATGCAACTGAGGATGCACATGATGGTAATTAAATGAACACTACTCCTCCCCAGGCTAGGCCAGCAATGAATAAAAAAGAGAAATAGACTAAAAAATAAAATAAAATAAAATAAAATAAAATAAAATAAAATAAAATAAAATAAAATAAAATAAAATAAAATAAAATAAAATAAAATAAAATAAAATAAAATAAAATAAAATAAAATAAAATAAAATAAAATAAAATAATATAAAATAAAATAGACTTTAAAAATCCAACCGTGGTGAGAGGTGGAAGCAGGGACGGATTAATCTCTCAAGAACAGATTCTGCTCTGCGTTTGAATCTGTCGGGGGGGTTCGTCATATCGCGTACGCACTGGCCTACAAGTGGGCGTGCCTTCAGATCAGGAAGCAGGCCGCGCTTTACCCAATCAAATGTAGTGGGCAGGATTTACGTGTCCGTCGATCCTTCCCCACTCGAAACAAACCGAAACTAATTTAACAATAGCGTCCGCGGAGCAGACAAATCCACGGAAAGATATTCACATTTTAACTTGCTCTTTCATCATAGAAACAAGTGGGCTTATAACCAAAACGATCCATGTTCTCTGTGGGAGAAGTGGTGTTAGTGTTCCGTGTAGAAATATTGTTAGTGGGAATGAAAACATAGCACCACCGGAAGTGATGCGCTGAAGGCAGACCAAAACCCCGGTTTCCTTGCGCACGGGTGCTACGTCAACTTCCTCCCAGAGCCAACTGAGATCGTCAAAAACAGCAGAGGGCGCTGTTTTTCCTTTTCATTTGGCACTGGGTTCCCAGATTGGGGACGGATTAACCGGGCCGATCACCTTTTAAGGCCCCCCTCCCTGATCCCTGATGGAGAAGACAGCAAACATAGCAGAGAAGATGAAGAAGGTGTCAGGTTGGGACCAGGTCAGCAGGTGTATAGCGAGGTTCACACTCCTGTTTTGTGCTCCAGTCATTTCTGTGAGCGTCATCTGAATAGTGACACACACCCACATCAGCTGGGCTGAACTGAAAGTGACTGGAGTTTCATTTTTTCCCTTAAAGCCCTTGAATATATATGACTTACATTTCATATCACACACACCATTGAGTAAGAGCTCCTGTAACCTTTACCATCAAAAATTACAAATTTAAACATTGATTTTTGGAAATTGTGAATTGATTTTCAATTGTTGAACCAATATTATAGACCGAATATATTGAAACAATATTATAGAATGAGAATACAAGTGCGAATGTAATATTTTATCTTGGCGTTCAGGCTCTGCTAAATTTTTTCTCCCTGCTCAGCACAATTAAGAAAACCATCATTAACCTTTAAGAGCAGGGAGATAGATGTATAATAACAACCCCCCATGGGGAACAGACCAATAGCAGAGCCTACTGGTGGTGCTGGGGTGGTGGTGGGAGCAAACGCCGCATGACAACAAACCAGAAGACAAGCGGATGGAACGTCTGATGAAAGTGAGTTTAAATACCCGCCCAATTGGACAGCTGATTGCCACGTCAGAGTATGACGTATGGATCTTGCATGACGCTGTAAACAGCCACATAGAATGAGCATGCATGTAACCTCATGAGTGTATCTGCCAGAACTAACTTGCAGGCTGCGTGTAATGAATAGATTTTTTCAAACACCCCTTGGAGCATTGTGGGTTCCGGGGACCCCCAGGGGTCCTTCAGGGGGTCCCCAGCTAAGCACCAAAATCATTTTAAACACTTTAACCTTATATGCATCGGGTATTTGACCAGCACATGGAAAGGAAATATATGAACATACATTTTTTAAATATATTACACATATATGTTTCGGTTAACATATATATATATATATATATGGGAAAAAATGAAACTCCCATCACTTGGGCAGATTTTCTATATTTATCCAAAACAGTATGTAAAACTAAAAAAAAGAAAAAAAGAAGAGGAAATAGCTGATTTACAAGCTCACAACACATTGCATCTGATTTGGTAGGTCTGCAACTATTTGTTGTATAAAGAAGTATATTAGAGTCTTCTTCTCTTAACTTAATTATTCTGCCTTTGGTGACATCTGAGCTCTGTCAGCTTTGAATCCATGTACCCAGCCAGCCTTTGGTAGTGCCTGGCCACTTCTTCTTCTGGGTTGTCTCTACAGAGAAGAGAAAAGGAGATAATGAGAAAACAGTGGACCAAAGTCTACTACAGACTCTTAAGCATTCCACTCCATGACACATTTGCTACACCGCCTGTTTTAGTGTACAGGAGCTTCCCTGTTAGATTAACTATTTTAGTAGATTTTTTTTCAAATTAGTATTACAATTATTTAGAACTTTATGAAAAGTCAGTGCATTTATTGAGTCTGTCCAAGAACCTGCCAAGTTTAAATTATTATTGGTTACAATTATCAAGGTAAAGTTAGGCTTTTCCAAATGGCCTGATTTAAAAATAGATGAAAATAGGGAAATTGTACAACGACAGCGCTAATCTGCACAGGTTTTACCAAATATAGGCCTCCGTTGGTCAGGGTTGACCTTGGTTGGCACATCCTATGGGTCTGGGAGGGACAGGTGATGGACGGGTGATGAGGAAAGGTGTGTGGACAGTTAAAAGATGGCAGGTCTGGGGAGGGCAATCCAGAAACTGCCCTGTGATTACATTAGTTGACTTTCCCTTTTCTGAACAACACCTAGTAGGCAAAGTCCTTTTGCACACCTACGTACACAGGAGATGACAGCCAACGTAGAGAAGAAAATAAGTGGTCCTGCACACCATATTCACTTACTTAGGATTTATTTGAAGAAAAATGTTTCGGTTAACTACCTGATGAAGGTCAGCTAATCGAAACCTTCTTCTTACAAATAGATAAATAAATAAAATGTAACTGAAGACAGTGTTCTGGACCACTTCTTTTCTTCTGAACAACTCCTAAAATCAGAGCTTGAGATAGAGATCTAAAAAACGAAATAAATGATAAAACTCTACTACAATATGACCTAAGACGGCAAAGCAACATATTAAGAATGTCATTCATATAGTGGGGAAGAGAATGGTCCAAATGTTTTGCACATAACTTACACTCAAAGCCAATCGAAGTCCATCAATCGCTTCAGGAGGGAGGAGACAGGAGGATAGACCCACTTTTCTGGCTGAGCAGCTTTGTCGTTTTGGTGCCACCGCCAATGGGTTGATCCCAACGAAACATCTGAAATCACAAATCACATATGGAAAAGGTGCACTCATAGCTGCTCTACAAGAGAGCACATTTTTCGAGTTACATATGATGGTTCTACTTCAAGCAGAAAGTTACCTTTGAATGAATTCCAGTGTGTAACAGGCGTGCTCCTGTGCACCAGAGTGAAGTTGTAATAACTGGAAAAGCTGCCAGTCCAGCCAGGAAGTTGATCTGTGGAGCCACAACGACCGGACCCTCAATGCTCAGCATACATTTTGTAGCTGTGAGAACTTCACCTAAACATAATTAGACATATATGGTTTGCATGTTAACAGTGTTCGTCTGTTGCTTTCCACATAACAATAGATTGTTAAACTAAAACATGACCTCCATATAGTCTCCGTATTTGCATTAATAATAATAATAATAATGCTTTAAAACAGATTAGAAAAAACAGTTTACACTACCTAAGACAATTAGATGAGTCGGGAAGCTTCATTATCCTTCATTAACTGCTGCTGTCGCCAACACCTAAAAGACAGAAAAACTAATAAAAAATGTGTAGTCATTGACCCCAGCTCAACAGTTGAGGGTAACAGCTTCAACTTGGGCATAACACAAGTTTACAGGTGTAAATTTGTTTGTACAAGCTACCCATTAATTGTATTTGCATAGTATTAAGAATTATAAAGGAAAACAACAAAAAAGAAAAGTATCAAACGAAAGTAAAAGGTATCCCAAAATGTAATAAAAAAATGAAGACATCCTCAGACTCTATTGCAAGTAAAGACATCACGTAGCAGCAGATTTTCTTTTCACCTGAAAATCGTCTTCGCACTTCTTCTTGTCGTGTCCAGTCTTTGCACTGGTGATCAGTGCTCACTGCCAGCCAGGTGTTTCTTTCAGCATCTGTGATAGTAGAAATAGACATAGATATTATTTTGCGTCAGTAATTTAAAATGTAATGTTAACTCATCAGATTGCTCATAATTTGCGCCACCGTGCCCCCTTCTCATAATTCATTCAGTTCTTCTGATGAATTTGGCCATATATTATAGGCATATAGCAGGGGTGGCCATTTTGTGGTGCCACAGATTCCCATTCATTTTTCCCATACAGATTTCAGAAAATATTTATATAAAAAAATTTAAGCCTGGAACCAAGCCATCCAGCAACACAGCGTGCTTTGTAAGCATATTCTCTTATTTTCCTGTTTTAATTTCACTTATTATTTCGACCAAATCAGTTAATATGGCAAAATCTTTTAACCACTTTAACCCCTATATACATCAGTTATTTGAAAATAGCAGTTCACAATGCGTCAAATTACGATGCGTTGTGAGCTTGTAGATCTGCTATTTTCAAAAGAATGTGAAATATTTTAACAACACAAATCTTGTATGGGGGTCCCAGGCACACAATCTTTTCAGATGGGGGTCCATGGCCAGAATACGTTTTAATTTGGGGGTCCTTGACATGAAAATGTCCAGAAAATGTCCAGAACCACTGGACTATGGTGCCCATGACATCAGTACTATACTGTCAGTACTGTCTGAGTCTGTGTGTATATCAGCAGCCCTTTTGCCTTTAGCCAAAATGGTACTTGGAAGCCAGTCTATGATGTCACTGCTATGCAGGGCCGGATTAACACCCCTGGGGGCCCCTGGGCACTGAAGCTCCAGAGGCCCCCCCTGTGCGTGCACACACACGCACATGCACGCACCACACATCCAAGCCATGATTAAACCCAATCTTAATCATTTTGAGCTTGCAAACTGTGTATCAAATCCAGTCCATCTTACACCCATTGCTCAAAGGCTGCAGTCCATGCCTATACAACACAGTCTATACAGTCCTATACAGTTTCATAGACCAACAACATCCATTTCTTCACTCACAATATAAACAATGGCTTAAATCATCCCAAGCAATTATATGACTGCAAACAACAATGCAAATATAATAATGCAACACAGTAAAGGGGCTTACAACTTACAAGACAGTATCCACTGGGCGTTCATTATAAATTGAGTTTTAATCATTTGACTGACCTTCATGAAACTCCATCCTGTACTGGAGAGTGATTTTTTAGTCAGTGCAATGTCACTGGTGTAGGCCTACACTTTATTCCATGGGTGGGTGGAAGCACGGAAACTTTTTTTGTGTGTATTTTTATAACATCAAATTCTATTTTTAATTACTTCCTGTAAACGGAAACATACATTTTTGTCAACTTTGCGTTAGAGCCTGCGAAACATTTATTGGCAAGGCGCCAGACAGGTGGCTTTTCAAATGCGTGTGATTCCAAATGCAAAAAAAATAAAGATAACTGATGGTGGGGGGAATTATGTGAAATCATTACGCAGTGGATACAGGCATGACATTTGGCACACATGTAAACTGTAAACATAGCAACATCATTTGGTGCTAATGTACAGTATGTGCATGTAGGGTACATAGAAACGGTCAGAACCTTGCCTAAAACATCCAGGACAACACTCCATACATCCTAGACTTCCAAACTGTGGAACAAACTCCCCTTTGCAGTTAGAAGAACTATAGACTCACTCCCAATTTTTGGCCATAATCTGAAGACACCTCAGACTCCACTTTAGCCTGTAGCACTTCACCTAACCTTGACAACCATGTAGTCTTATGCAAAGGTTAAAATATAATTTCCTATAGTTTGTATAGTTTCACTGTACAGATCATTTATTGTTTGATATTATAATGTTTAGACTGATGCTAGGTCTTGGTTGACCTATGATCCTATTATTGAGGCACTATCTCGTTGATGTACGTGTTTACCTTTGCTTATTTTAAATCACTCTGGATTTAGAGCATCTGCTAAATGCCTAAATTGTAAATTTTAGGTCTGTTTTGCAAACCATGCAGTATGATACTGCACAGGCTTATGAAACATATTTTTTTCACTTTATGGGAGAAAACTGAAGACAAAAGATAAAACAGAAAAGTATGACTAAGTTACAGAAGTGGTAAATTTTATCACCAACTTCATGTCTGGAAACAAAAGTCAGCCTCCACTGGAGGTCTCGCTAGACAAGATTTCAATCTTGAGATTTCAATCTCGTCTAGCGAGACTTCCAGTGGGACGCATTCAAGACATTCACGTTGCACAAAAAAAAAAAAAAAGCTATCAAAATATGCGATCTAGCGCAAGGCCTATTGGCGTGCGTTTTTAGCTGTGGCGGACCCGGGATGGAGTTCTTTCTACTGTACCATTCATCCTAGGATATCATAACATGATAGAAAAGTTAAGAAAACCGTGGTCCAAAATTCCTCTTTAATTACAGCGGCCCTCATATTTGTGATTAAAGAAATAATAATAATGATAAGTACTGAAAGCTCATCTGTCAATCAAATAAATACAATAAAATAAATACAAATTAAAGGGCCCCAGCATGACAATCTATAGGGCAAGACCCCTACGGTCTGTTTTACAAACCAGTATTGTACTGCACATGGCTTATGAAACTATCTCATATTTTGACACTACTTGCCTTTTTTTTACATTATGGGAGGAAACTGATTACAAAAAGATAAAATAAGAGAGAAGTGAGCATTTACAGAAGTGGTCAATTTCATCATCAACTTTATGTTGAATTTGTGGACAGTAGATCCTATCTCACACTAGACATACTGTAAATAGTGCTAGGGGGAGACCGGGGACAAAAGTAACAGGGGGCAAAAGTAACAGACTCAATTACTCTAATTAGAAATAAGCTAGAGGGGTGAGACTTCTTGTGCACATGCTCAGTAGGGTCCTCTCTCTGCCTATGGAAGGATAGAATGATCATTTCATCTCAACAGAAGTTTTCAACAAAAAACTGATTTTGAGGTGTAAATGTAAATTTTTGAGTGTACGGTATTTTCCTTCTGCTGTCTAAAGATAAGATGTCAGCTTATTTAAACTTGGATGAATTGTATCTCTATGTTATTGGTCACAAATTAACGTCAGCAGCCTATGCTAGTATAGGTGTTTCTAGCTAGAATATTGGATTTTATCATGGTTGCCCCATCGGGGGCAATTGTAACAAAGTGTTTTCAATGTAAGCAGATTTTGTGTCTGGGATTACATACTTTTATGTTAGTAAATGAACATATTTCACTAAATGTCACTACATTTCAAAGTAAAAATACATTTAAATAAAAAATAGACATACATTTGAAAAAACAAAATGTTTAAATAAAATAATTCAAATAAAAATACAAAATAATTGTAATTATGTATATAAAACATTTGTAAGTAAAAATATTAACTTGTAAAAAATACATATTACTTAGTGATGTGCTTTTATTTGAGATAAAATGTATTAATATGACTTATTTTTACAGTGTTACAATTGCCCCCAACCACTGTTACAACTGCCCCCGTCACAGGGGCAATTGTAACACTGTGACTCATTGCATTCAAATTAATATTTTAGTCTTGTCCTTATTAGTGAAAGCTTAAAAATTGTATTATTAATTAGGGCACATATATATGTTTCTTATAGCAAAAGATGACTAGGATATTTCAAGTGGTCTGTGAATTATGAAGGCAAATACAAAAAGTGTTACTTTTGTCCTTGGTCTCCCCTAAATAGCAGTAAAAGTGGTTCTCTGTGTGTGTGTGTGTATGTGCGTGTGCGTGTGCGTGTGCGCACACCCGTGCGCGTGTCCACTATGCAGAAACAAGAAGATACGTAGAAGGAGGCATGGTTGGTACAGTATCAATAGTGCAGCAAATATTCAGATGGATTGAAAAACGTATATATTTGTGACAACACTAAAACTGCAGACTAGAAACAAATGTATGTTTTCCACTGCAAAAAGAATACATTCATATTCTTTTTTTGATTATTATTGTATGATAAATGGACTGCATTTAAAGGTTTGTTTTTGTCCGTCTGGCCATTCAAATGTGCATGCAGTGTAACGCAAGTTATGGCTATAACTATGGATCTATGAGACCGAACGATGACCGTCACTACGGTCATAACAATGAATGATGCCCTCATCTTCTACCTATTATCGAGACTAAATACCAACATAGTCATGCCCCCATGACCCGAGGAGGCGGTCTCACCTTTAACCATGCCCGGTGAGAGCGGCTCCGCCTCCAGCCTCGAACACCTCAACGTTCCGAGCGACAGGAGATAGTGACGGTCATCGTTCGGTCTCATAGATCCATAGTTATAGCCATAACTTTTTTAACTATTTCGACCTCACTCTGACCGTCACTATGGTCATAACAATGGATGACTAATACCAACCGGGTCGCGAGGAACAGGGGACCCAGCCCCATCACCATCCCGGTGGGCAGCTGCAAGCAACACTGTGGAACCCAAAGACATCTGGGATGCCACGTTCAGCCTGTAGAACCTTGCAAACGTGCAAGGCACAGTCCATGAAGCTGCTGCACAAATTTCTGCCATAGACACGCCCTTCAGCGCAGCCCAGGAAGTGGCCACCCTTGTGGAGTGAGCCACCACATTCCCAGGGATCGGCTGGCCTAGATCGACATAAGCCGCAGAGATTGTGTCCACGAGCCAATGTGACAGCCGTTGCTTGGACAAGGGGAGCCCCAACCTCTTGCCACCATAGCAGACGAACAGCTGCGTGCCTGTGCCCCGTAGGGCCCGTGTGATGGCTGACTCAGCAGCCACACATAGACTATGATGTATGGTAACTCTTCCTTTTGGTTTATATATTTAGTGTGTTTATTTTAAGTTGGACATTATTATTTATATTTATTATAAGTTGAAATGAGATAATTTATTGTTTGTTTTTCTATGAGTTTATTTGCATTTGATTAGACTGAGTTTTCTTTGAGTTACCAGTGCTGTGGGAGTTTGCTGACTGACATATATGGACATGATGGGCTGGCCAAAGCAATGGGGATCAGCTGCTCCAGATCTACAGCTAATCTGGAGAAATTAGACTGCACCACAGTCCCTCTGCACTATGGGGTGGGGCAGGGGTTCTTAGAGTGTGTGTCCATGGTAGTCTTAAGCCCTATTCGCTAGGGACCTTAGGTGATTTGTAATAATTACAGGGGGACGTCTGTTTTTTAATCCCGTGCGAATCGGCCATGTCGGTGATTTGTAAAGTAATTATTACAGGCCAAATTACCTACCATATTTCAGCAAACACAGTGGTCCTATGATAATTTTAGTCCAGTGCGAATCGACATCTCTGTAATTTGGGGTGTAATTGACCCTTTTTACCTTTTTACCTTTTTTTAAAACAAGTTTTTAGTTTTCTCCGCGCATTTTCCCGCTCTCTTTTCCGGTCGTGAACAATGGAGGCTACTTCTGATATTTTATTTTAGTGCAAATAGTAGCTCTGCCTATTAATAATAAAGTTACGGCCGATAATAGACACTTTCCAATCAATTAAATGACTCCTAAATAGCAAGTCAGGTCCTTAGCCCCATTACATGTAAAATATAATAAACCACTACTCGTGTAGATATATCAATAATTAATATTGTAACTCGTACAAGACACTACACTCATCAAAATTTCGTTTTTTGTTCTCCTTTATTTCTCTCTCTCCTCCCTGTATCGGTCTATGAGCTGCTGGTGTGTCTGCACGTCCAGCAGACAGCTGCAGATCTGTGGAGCGGCGCATTTAGCGGCAGAGTAGGCTAGCTAGGCTACAATTGTCACATGCACAAAAAGAACAGATTTACAAGCTATCAATGCTGTGCTATGGTACAGCCCTACATGATGTTAGCTTGTAGATCTGCTATTTTTAAGCATGCGCCACCGCAAAGTTATGACGTACACACAGGTCTCAGCCTCTCAAACGAAGCAAAACTGAGCATCAATCACTCCACAATGTGTCGCATCGCCATGCATTGTGAGCTTGTAGATCGGCTATTTTCAAATGCCCGAAATTATAGGGCTGAAGTGTGTTTTGTGATAATGACCAACATCTACAAAGTTGGCTACTAACTAAAGTTCTCAAATAATTGTAGTGGATATTTGCCTCTGAGATGTAGTGGAGTAGAAGTAAAAGTATTGAAAATTGGAAATACTCCAGTAAAGTAAAATGACCTCAAAATTGTACTTAAGTAGGCCTACAGTACTTGAGTAAATGTACTTTACACCACTGCGAGAGAGAGGGGCTCGAGTCGCAAAGCAAGTTAATTCAGCCAAAATCTGTCTCTTGCGTTTCAAATTGTATTCTTTGATCTGCTGGTGATATAAATACGGAGAAATTTGAATGAAGTCTTGATCGGGGAGCTACGCAGTTATGGATCTCTTTGTGTCAGTCCGTGCGACGTATGGTTCGCGGCCCCGGCCGGAGCGGCTTGGGAGCGGCAGAGCGGTCCTTGAGTAAATGTACTTAGTTACTTTACACTGTCGATTGGTCTATATCCAGCCCAAGTCTGTATCATATCATACATTTCGATCATTCGAAAATAGCAGATCTATAAGCTCACAGATCTTGTAGATCTGCTATTTTCAAAAGCATTGTATATGTCATACAGAAAACTTGTGAAATGGGACATTCTGCTTTCTACTTTTGGTACTTTATTTTTTGTAGGCTACTTTTACTCAAGTAGATTTTTAATTCCGGACTTTATACTTGTAACAGAGTAGTTCTACATTGCAGTATTGATACTTTTACTTAAGTAAAAATGTGAGTACTTTTTCCCCAAGTTTTTCACAATTTGTCAAATGTTTTTGAAAATAGCAGATCTACAAGCTCACAACGCATTGTATTGTGAGCTTAGATTGGATATTTTTCAAAAAGCTAGGCTATAGGCTATATATGGTTAAACACTCCCGAGTCCCTTAAGGACCCTGGTAGTGATGCGAGAGTCTCTCTCTCTCTCTCTCTCTCTCTCTCTCTCTCTCTCTCTCTCTCTCTCTCTCTCTCTCTCTCTCTCTCTCTCTCTCTCTCTCTCTCTCTCTCTCTCTCTCTCTCTCTCTCTCTCTCTCTCTCTCTCTCTCTCTCTCTCTCTCTCTCTCTCTCTCTCTCTCTCTCTCTCTCTCTCTCTCTCTCTCTCTCTCTCTCTCTCTCTCTCTCTCTCTCTCTCTCTCTCTCTCTCTCTCTCTCTCTCTCTCTCGTGTGTTTTCCCTCCCGAGTTAGTTGCTCACAGGACGGTCGGGGCCACTCCGATCATTTTCAAAATGTTTTGATATTTATCTGGATCGCTACTGGCGTATGGAACCACCTGGCGCTGGTCGGACCGAGAGAAATACGGCCGCTGTTCCAACACCGCAATGCACGCTCGCGCACACACACACACACACGCACACACACACACACACACACACACACACACACACACACACACACACACACATGATGGACAATCAGGTGCAGCTGCGGTGGATCCATTTTTTATATATATGATGATGATTTTATTATTTTCATTTTACAATATGGACTGACAGTCCTATAGGCTATTATAGCTATAATGTCCATAGAGAATATATCCCCACCTGAAAGATGCTAATTAAACTTTATAACTTGCCTGGGACCATTCCATGCTTCATCTTGCTGTTTAAAATTATATTCCTTGGCTTGCAAACAGCCAAAACTTGTGTAGCCGATGAAACACAACGGCTTTGCATTGATGACACCAGGTATAAGAAACTCATGAAGTGCGTTTGGAAATACAGCACTGAATGGCGCGCACTGCCAATACAAACTAATAGGCGAGTGCGCATGGTGCGCAATTTCCGAACGCACATTGCTGTCCAATGTGTCTTTTGGATAGTGTCATTGTGGGATCGCTAAAGCGATCACATGTTATTGCCACTCTTTCTATACTATACTTCCCCCCATTTTTTGGCCCCTAACTAGTCCTTCACACTTTTAGCTACAAACTCCGTTCCAACTCTTCAACGTTCGGCCTACTCAGGACATGTCGGCTACCATTTGAATTTTTGAAATAATTTGTACTTTTAGAGATATTTCACTTTTTACTGCTAAAAAAATCCATTCATTTCAGTGGGGAAATTCATACTTTTAGCTAGAAACTCTGTTCCAACTCTATAACGTTCAGCCTACTTAGGACATATTGGCTACCATTTGAATTTTTGAAATAATTTGTACTTTTAGAGATATTTCACTTTTTACTGCTAAACAATCCCATTCATTTCAATGGAGAAATGCCATTTAGCCACAGTGGAGCCTAGCAACTGCTTATTATACCCTAACAACACATATTAGAGCCTAGCAACCACCTATTATACCCTAGCAACCGCCTATTACACCCTAGCAACCACCGTTTTACCCTAGCAACCACCAGTTTCACCCTAGCAACCGCATATTAGACCATATAAACTGCATATTAGACCCTAGCAACCACCTATTAGACCCTAGCAACCGCTTATTAGGCCCTAGCAACCACCTGTATTACCCTAGCAACCACCAATTAGACCCTAGCAACCGCCTATTTGACCCTAGCAACCGCCTATTAGACCGTAGCAATCACTGATTTACCCTAAAAAACACTGCCAACACTATCAAAACTTTTAACACGTACTTTAACACCTTTCAAACCTTTCACACCTTTCACACCTTTCACACCTTTCACACCTTTCAAACCTTTAGAACTTTTAGAACCTTTAGAACCTTTAGAACCTTTCAAACCTTAGAACCTTTCAAACCTTTCAAACCTTTCAAACCATTCAAACCTTTAGAACCTTTAGCACCTTAATAACACATTGAGTGCCAAGAACGCATAGATGCGTTCTTTTGAATCCATCACTTGAGTGCCAAGAACGCATAGATGCGTTTTTTTTTTTTTTTTTACATTTTTTGACCAAAGACCAAGGAGATATGATTTTTGAAGATTTAGACTCCCATCCACTTCCTTGTTAACTTAAAACTTAAAAATTCTGTATCTCGGCTCCTGAGTACTTTTTTTTCTCAATGAAAAATCTCTGGCATAAAACCAGATCCTGAAACATTTGGGAACCCTTTGAAATTATAAAATAAAGCTACATTATTTTATGTTATATTCGTTATTCTAATTAAGGCAAGGCTGAAGTGACTGGCCTATTGGCCAGGCCCATTCCAGATAGACTGCTTTGGAAACGTTTCGTCTGATAGTGTGCTTCAGGCTGTGAATCCCTAAAATAATCATATTTGAACTGGGGACCCCCCAAAATAATCATACTTGAACTGGGGACCACCCACCCTGACAAGCACTTGAAATTGTAGGCATTAGATTTAGTTTGACTCGGTTCCACAGATAAATATTGTGAAAATAGCCGAACTACAGTACAAGCGCACAATGCCTTAAAAAGGTCTTAAAAGTCATTAAATTGTCACTTTAGAAATGTGTTACCCTGTATACACTTATGCTGTATAGGTTGGTTTGTTTACTGTTGAGAGAGAAAGCAATGTTGCCCATTAAGCTAATCTGGGGACCCCCTCTGAGGGTCCCGATCCCAAGTTTGGGAACCACTGGCCTACTATAACAGTAACAACAATACAACAATTTTAAATACAGATCACAAACTGTAAGTAGAACAGAAACCTAACATTAGGGAATCATCTGAATTGCTAATAGCCTAAAATGCTCAATATTGTAACGAATAGTGTAGCGTCCAGAGCTGGAATGGAGCTCTGACCTGACTCAGTCCCAGAGGACCACAATGGAAACAAGCCTTTTTGTGTTATCCTTATAACAATCATTGTACAATTGTACCTCTGTATCCTACTGTTAATAAAGTATTCCATCAATCTGTTTACTCAAACTGTTTACTGTACATATTTTTTTTGTTTTTGTTTTTATGATGTTTTGCATAGTAGTGTATATCTGTCTGTCATTAAATGTCTCTATGAATTGAGTACAAAGGACCCCAATGGAAACAAGTCATCTTTCTTGGGTTTTAAATACTCTTAGCTGACCTTGCATTATACTTTCATGTTTTTTTGTTTTTTTTGCAAACTGCTAATAATTCAATCAATCAAAAAACCATGCTGGCCGTAACACACCTCCATCCCTGCATTCAACAAGCTACATAAGGAAGGGGGAGCTGTCACTCAGACTCCAAGTGACCAATGGAGAGGTGTCTTACATCTATCAGCGTAGGACCCGCCTTCTGAACTTTAACCCCTCACACAAACAAATCCAAGAGAGAGAAAAAAAAATCGAGACCAAAGACATAGGTTTTGAGAGAGAGGGCATTTTGCAATCAGAGGAAAAAAAACATTAAAAACATTTTATTTAGCACAACACATTATTACCCAAACATTTTACTAAGTATTTTGTTTTATGTAGTTTAAACCGTTTTTCCTTATTTTTTTACTCTTGAATTTTAAAAGTTTTGTTCTCAATTATTTTTTATTTTCTTTCAAATCTTATATTTTTTTGCTTGCAAATATATTTTTTTGATTGCGTTTTTAATTTGTTTTAATTAAAAATAGTTTTTTGTTCTGTTTATATAATTTCCTTTGCTTACAAATTATTATTTTTTGCTTGCTGTTTTAATTTGTTTTCATTCAAAACTATTCTTTGCTCTGTTTATATTTTTTCTCTCTCAAATGTTTTTCTTTTGTTTGGTTAATAAAGACACAAATGTAACTCCATAGGAGGTCATTCCAAGACGTTTAAGGATACGTTCGTTTTCAAGATTCATGATTGTATTTTTTGTATCTCGCATAGAGATGTATAAGAGTCCAATTATTTGGTTCCAGCTCCTCAACATTGAAGCAACGATGAAAGACATTAAAAAAAAAATAAGAAAAACGTAACAAGAGATAACTAAATATATCGTTGCTGTCGGGCAGAAACCTTCTATCTCTCACCATATTCTAACTTAATGTTTTTTCGTAAATTAAAGCTCCTACTTAGATCATACTACAGCCGCGTCACACAAAAGCATCAAACGTAGCAGATCCACAAGCTTGCAATGCGGCTCGAAACGCACCGTGAAACGACTAATTTTGAGCTTGTAGATCTGCTACTTTTGCTATTTTTTCATTTGAATCCTGAAAAGTAACAGTTTTGTACATAATGAGGTTTCCACACGACAGAGACGATATACAACAGTCATAGAACCTCTGAGGTGCCGTATACGGTACATATACTGATATACATATACACACCAGATACACCAGATGTCTTTTTGGGGATTCCACAGTGGTCGACTCCACAAGGACAACCCTTTTGTCCCATTATTATCATCATGAGAATAACACCATATTCCTTAACGAAGGCAACGGCATGATATAGAGTTAGCAGCTGGATTATGAATTCGAACAGTTTTTACAGATAGCCTAATGGCTGACAGCTGTCACTTTCAAGGAGACTGGTACACTATGGCTGGAGCTTGTATGGGCATTGTGTGAAATTGAGGGTTATTTGTTATGTCTTTGTTCAGACCCTCAGTCGTCTTACATATTCTTGATGCAGCCTCATACCTAACCTATGGTAAGTGCTACAACTGTCCATCACCACTGGGTGGCACCATAATAAACGAAAAGAAATGAGCGAAGTGGTCTGCCTGAAAGGTTAAAACATTATCTACATTTTGTCACTAGTGAAACTTGAAAACACCCTAGTGATGTTCATAAAAGTAAACAGTGGGGTATGCATGTTATGCATGCCGATTTCTTTGATTCTTCTTGGGACAGCCTTTCGGGGATTTTTTGGGGACCTTTACAATGTTATAGTTTCAACTTCACACCATATCATTACATCATGTCCGGAATTATTACAGTTTACCCAGACATTTGATCAAAAATAACGCTCATAATTTAACATTAATGACAAGCAGACAGACCTGTGTGAAAATGTAGCAGTCACAGCATTGTATTTTGACTTGAAAACTCAATACAACGAGTAATAATATTTGAATATAGCCAGCCAAAATATTAATTATCATTTGTTGTGTAATTATTTCTCAATAATGCATGTGCATGATCAATTTATGAGAATACATTTTCTTCAGAACAGTCAAAGGTACTGACCTGTTCAGGCAATCATTCTAAATCTGATACTCACAGGTTATGGCAGCATGTTGCTGTCTGTCCATGCATCAGAAACAAAACCAAAAAAATGCATGGGTTCCTCGTTCCTGAGGCTAGTGATAGACAGTCTACAGCTCCGGAAGATTTTTGAAGAGATCTTGTAGCTCTGGTCCATAGCGTTAGAAGGAGTTCAATCTCCTCCTTCTAACGCCATGGACCAGAGCTAGAGATCTTGTAGCGTGGGGGATGGGACCGTTTATTCCATAGCCTGGCCCTCATTGATGTAAGTACATTTACTCAAGTAGCCTACTGTATAGGCCTACGTAAGTACAATTTTGAGGTATTTTTTACTTTACTGGAGTATTTCCAATTTTCAATACTTTTACAACATCTCAGAAGTTATACTGTAGGCTACTTTTACTCCACTACAATTATTTGAAAACTTTAGTTACTAGTTACTCTGCAAACCTGTAAAATATAAATTATATTATAAAACATACTTTAGGCCTATTTTATACATAGGCTATTTTAAAATAGCCGATCTACAAGCTGTAGATCTGCTATTTTCTAACTATTTTCAAATAGTAGCCTACTTTTTGTTTCTACTCAAGTAACGTTTTGAACGCAGGCCTTTTACTTGTAACAGAGTATTTCCCATAGGTATTTCCACATTGTGGTATTGCTACTTTTACTTACAGTAAAATATCTGAGTAGCCTACTTCTTCCACGACTGCTGGCCCTGCATGCAAACTATTCATCTGAAGTGGTATCGGTCGGTCTCTCTCTCTCTCTCTCTCTCTCTCTCTCTCTCTCTCTCTCTCTTTGATTGATTGATTGAAATTTTTATTAGGCAAAAGAATGTAAAACAACACAGTTACATTTATAATGCTTTTGACTAAAAGGTCCGGCCAAAAAAGTCCTTGCGGACTTGTTTCCGTTGGGGTCCTTGAATTAATTTCATAGACATATATAGTAGCAACCAAACAGTTCAAAAATCAACATGAAAATACAGATAATACAGAAAAAAATACAACTATGTACCAAAAAAAAGGAGCATGAAAAAAATTAAAATAAAAAATAAATGTACAAAAAAAGGGGGGGGGGGGGGGGAGCATGGAAAAATAACGATTATATACAAAAAATGCATGAGGAAATACAAAATATGTACAAAAAAGAGGAGGGGGGGGGGGGTCGTCTGTCTACAGGGAAACTGGTACTATCTCCTCCTTCGGCCTCCAGAAAGATGAGTTTTTAGGGCTGTTTTGAATGAGCCCAGCGAACTGCATTTTTTGAGGGATGGGGTTAGACTATTCCATTCCTTGGTGGCTGTGCTATAGAAGGAGAATTTGCCCATGTTTGTTTTATGGGTGGGTGGTACCAGATTGTTGTTTACGCTCCCTCTAGTTTCGTGGCTGTGGGTGTCACTAACTTTTTCGAGGGTATTTATACAGATATGCGGGTATAGGGGGCATTTCGGGCAAATCTGCATTTACAATTTTGAAGACCAGACCCATTTTAGTTGTTTAACCCTGTCTTCCACCCTGAGCCAGCCTAGGCTGGCAAAGTGAGTGGGAGAGAGGTGGGTCATGGGCCCCAGTCCGAGAAGTAGTCGGATCAGTTAGTTTTGGGAGGTTTGAAGCTTAGTCTGCAGTGACACTGAGGTGTTAGAGTACCAAGAGGAGCTAGCATAGTCAAAAAGGGGCTGAATCAGGGCCCCCGAGAGGGTCCTGAGGGCCTGAGGGTTGACAAAAGAGGAAACTCTGCCCATAAATCTGGTTCTCTGGTTTACTCCTTTGACCACCTTTGTTGCCATGCTTTCACCTGACAGGTATTTGTCAAGAATACATCCCAAATAGGTAATCTCTTCTTTGCTAGTGATGATTGTGTCATCGACTATGACCTTGAAGTCATCTACCTTCATTTTACTGAGGGAATGTTTGGTCCCAAATAGGATGGATTCAGTTTTCCCAAGGTGTAGTGACAGTTTGTTATCGGTAAGCCAGGTACGGATTTTTGAGAGTTCAGAGCTGAGAGCTTCCTCAACTTGCAACTTGTCCTCACATCTCTCTCTCTCTCTCTCTCTCTCTCTCTCTCTCTCTCTCTCTCTCTCTCCCCCCCCCTCTCTCTCTCTCTCTCTCTCTCTCTCTCTCTCTCTCTCTCTCTCTCTCTCTCTCTCTCTCTCTCTCTCTCTCTCTCTCTCTCTCTCTCTCTCTCTCTCTCTCTCTCTCTCTCTCTCTCTCTCTCTCTCTCTCTCTCTCTCTCTCTCTCTCTCTCTCTCTCTCCCCCCCCCCCCCCAGGTATGGAGTGTACATAATACATATGGAACCAAATGGACCCTTACGGGTTAATTTTTTTCCATTGTAATTTGTAGAGTTACACGTCCGTAAGGGGGCCATTTGGAACCCCCACCCACAAGGAACCATGAGGGTACATGGACCCTCATTATTTGAGACCCACTCACTGGTGTAGAAGATGTGTTTCCATTTAATAGCCAACATGCACAATATCAGCACCCTGACTCTGTTTGACCAGAATATGGAACACAAGTTACCTTAATTAGTATAATTGAAGACCTGTGTGGCTGTGAAGGAAGTAATCCAATATGGCTGCTGTGCAGAGCCTATCTGTGGTAGCCGGGCAACTTTGACTCCTGAGCGAATCTCTTCATCTTCTGTTGTCACGTCAGCGTGTCTGTTGGTGGGACTTGAGAGCGAGAGAGGCATGCGCCCGGGCCCATAGATGCGCAGGGCCGCAGGCCATGGGGATCCCCAAGGAAGGTTTCCTACTACTATGTCAAAAAGGGTGTTCCTGTCCTGTCGCTGCGCGTCTCTGCGTCTGCATGTTATTGCTGATTTTCTGTGTATATTTGGTTGGCCTTCCAGGGCCCCCCTAGGCTAGGCCCCAATCTGGGAATCCAAGATCGTCTTGTGAGATTAGCCTAACTTGGCCCCAGCTGTGAACTCTCTGTGACCCACGGTTAAGTCGCGCTGGCCTTTAGAATCCACTCCTGTGTGTGTGTGTGTGTGTGTGTGTGTGTGTGTGTGTGTGTGTGTGTGTGTGTGTGTGTGTGTGTGTGTGTGTGTGTGTGTGTGTGTGTGTGTGTGTGTGTGTGTGTGTGTGTGTGTGTGTGTGTGTGTGGTGTGTCATTATTTTGTTCTGGTTTTAGGCTACATACATGGTTTCATGCCTCCTGCAGCGCCGTTGGTTTCTTAAGGAATATGAAGCGATTCTGTCCAAACTTTGTGACGATGCTGCGGCTGCCTGCGGGCCATGGTGAAGCTTGCAAACCCTGATCCAATTGCTGCAGCGGTCTGAAGGTAAATTCACCGTGGCGCAGGGCAGACAAAAACTACTGGGACAGGCAAATCAAACTTGCATTTAATTAAAAATATCGTATCGTAGTAATGGCATTACCCTGGCTTTAGTTTACGGTTCAGTCTCTGTTTGTTTGTTTGTGCTCAATTTGCTGTGTCTTGAGAAGACTATTGTGGGGCTGTTGGCGAGGCCTCTGATGTGAGCTGAGTGTTTGTTTTGTATGGTAAAAAGAGTAGCCTAAGCCATCACACGTGCTTCGTTTATTATACTGAGACGAAGAACAACATAGTTCAACATACAGTGGTGGAAATTAACTAAGTGCATGTACTTATGTACAATTTTGAGGTATTTGTACTTGAGTATTTCTAATTTCCAATACTTTTACTTCTACTCCACTACATCTCAGAGGCACTTACTTTTACTCCACTACAATTATTTGAAAACTTTAGTTACTTTCCAGATATAAATTACGATATTATGAAACATACATTAACCACTTTAGCCCTATTTTATACAACATAGGCTATAATAGAGTTTATAAAGGGTCGTAAATCCTGCTCTATGTTATTTATAACTATTTGTATTTAAACAGCTGAAAACCCAGTGTAAAAAGGATGAGACGAAATCAAAGACAGACACAGGCCGGTTCTCAAATTAAAAGGTTGACATTGTATTAAGAGAAAGAATCCATCCACGAGGCACCGTACAGCAAAAATATCTCTCTGCCATTACAAAGACAGGCAATAGTATTTATACACAAGTTGGAGTCCGGACATCAGTTATGAGGTGGATCCTAACGATTGGTTAAGACCCTCAGACGTCAGATCATATCTGATGAGCTGTCAGGCATCAGGGTGTCATCATAAAAAGTTGTTGTTCATCTTATAGTATCCTTGTGTACATCTTATGGTTTTATAAACAAGTTATCCCTTCGATATCATAGGACATGTGGCAGGTTTATCTGTGACAGGGTGACAGCTGACAGAGTACATTAGTGACGATGTCAGGTCATACAGAGATATATGTCATGTACAGAGATACAGGTCATTAGGACATTAGATCACAAAGCGTTGACCAAGACATGTTTTTACTGATTGGAAACATATGGAGCCGGCACCAGATAGCAAATATGGAGGTGTTGTTGCTTTGTCATAGATGGTCAAGTTAACTCCAATGAGCTGTTATTGTATTCCTCCAGAGATAATCAGTGACCTTGGAGGGCCTGCGCTCTGTACAGCTCAAAACACATGCAGTCTCTAGAGGAAAGGAGAGACCTGATACTAGGATTAGTTTTGTCCAACCTCGAACTTAATAAAATCATAAGATTGGTAGGCAAACTTGAGTTATGCCAAGATGGCACACTAAAATAGGATATGAGGGCATATATATCAATATTGTCGACAAAAGACATAGTTTTAACTCTAACAAGTCCCCAGTTCTTGTGGACAAGATTGGTAGATGACGTCAAAATAATATGTAATTAATTAATTAATATAAGAAAACAGATACATGTAGACTTAAATACCTTTTTAAATTGTATTAAAGGACTATAAGGGCAAAAACAAATGTTTCTTTGTTCAGATAACATACACATTTTTTTCTTCTTTAAAAGGACTGAATTGTTTATTAATTTGGAAGCAAAATGGTTATATTTCATGAGTAAATAATCAGCGTTAGTAGGATGAAATCTTACATAGACTAAAGAATAATTAAAATGGTAAGTGGGTTCTATATGCTGTTAAATGAGAAAAATGACATCACCTCATAAGTTCCCAGAATAAGGTATTATAATTATGAACAGATCTGTCAAACCTTTCTTTATTTTATTTTATTTTGAAGGCCATCCCTTGGCAGGATCTGAATTTTTTTAACTTTTAACTTTTCCTGAAAATCCCACAATGTAGGTACCACCAGGAACTTTAGCCAACATAGTCTTGTTTCCAAGAAGCTGTTGTTTCAGGTCCCGCCCCCAAGTGTGTATAGGCTCAGTCGAATTTTAGCCCTACTTCTCCTTGAAGCAATACTGTGGGTAGATATGTTAACCCTAAGCAAAATAATTTATGTCGGGAAAAACTCACGTGATGCCCCTTTACTCACACAGACGTATAGGACCTACTTTTCCTCTTTGAGCAGTCGAGAGGAGAGGCTTCTGTCACTCAATTTAACCAGGAAGATTATTTAATCTGTAAATGAATTAACCACAGAATTACTGTGTGTAGAAAGTGTACATGAAATGTATTTGACAAAACATAAGTAGTTTAAAACAGTTAAGAACTCTTGAAAAATATAATACAAAGTTTGTCCATCTGAGTTTTAGACCCTCAGTCTCCCCTGGGGAGGTTTTGTATGGGGAGGTTGTGTAAACTTCAATGACTCCTGGGGCAAGATCTGAAATGGATGAATGTGACTAAGACTGTAAGTTAGTATTTATCGTTAAATGACTATGATAAAGGACAAAAAACAACATAAAAAAAGATATTAAGCAAATCACATTTAAATCAAGTTAATCAACTATTCACATTTAAATCAAATATTCACCAACTCCCTCCTCTTGACACAATACCATATATATTCTATATATATATATAGTGTGTCAGAGAATTAATTTACTGATGTGAATGAAAAAAATAAGCAAAAATGAAACAGGGATTTTTTTTCTTATAAAATGTAAATATTTAAAATAAAACAAAATGACGTTATAATCTTTGTAATATTATGTGTTAATGTTTTCTAAATAATATTATAACATATTGAATCTTATAAGGGTTAATTTAACTGAGATGGGTTAAATTGAATTCAATGGAGGAATTCAATGTCATTAGGATGATATTGCCATAGTTATGTGTTAGTTACCAGGGAAGCTAACACTGCCTGTAAGGAATTATGGGTAATGGAGTAGATAAGAGGTCATTTTGGAATGAGTTGCCATAGCAACGTGGCTGTTACAGACCCTAACGGAAACGGAAATCTCCACAAGGGATTGTGGATATTGGAGTTTGCTTAACAGTTAAAGTTACTAAATTAGATGAACAAACTCATTCACATATGCTGATGGTGCTGACATTATGGCAAAAATAAAGGAAATAATATTAATAATGGGCTGACAGTAATAAAACTGATATTATATATATATATAGATAGATAGATATTGCTATAAGGGAGTTACTGTAATTGGAAGGAATGGGTTAAAGTTATATTGAGCCCAATGGCCCTCACAAGGTCAGAATGTTCTCATAACAATTCAGTCACAGACTTTTCTGAGACAGCAAAACTGGTGAAAAATAAAATAAAATGAAATCCTTTGCATTCTACATTCTGTCTGATCACTTTCTTTACTTTCACTACTCGACATAACTGACTTTCTTTACCTTCACTACGACATAACTGACTTTCTTTACCTTCACTTTACCTTCACTACGACATAACTCACTTTCTTTACTTTCTTTCACACTTCTCTTTACTTTCTTTCACTTTCTCTTTACTTTCTTTCACTTTCTTTACTCTTTTTCTACCCTCGAGCCACAAATGGCTACGCTCGTTCTACCCTTCTCTTACCTCCTTTCCAAATGAAAAAATATATATAGATGGTAATATTTGTGAAAAAAAAAAAAGGTTTTTACAACAAATGCTATAGGGTGGAATTTTAACATGAAGTCAAAAAGGATGGGTAGATCAAATAAACAAAAGGGTGGGATTCCGTTTATGCCAGAAAAGATTTCCCCGTCGTCATAAACAGGACCCCCTTAGCTACCAAAACAAAATAAAAGCTTGAACTACCTGCTAACGAGAAAAGAAAAGAAAAAAACATTAGATATATAACTTAAAACCAACCCATCAGAAACTGGACTAATTAATGTAAAATACTCAAATGGAATTAATATGCTGGTGTGCCCTGGGTGTCGTGGAGAATAGCCAAGTCCTAATCACACATTAGGCACAGCAGAGAAGGAGAGGGCAGCGTCATAGGGGTCATAGGTGGGTGTCTAGCCAATATGAGGGCCCCAGCAGGGAGGATAGACACTAAACACAAACAAAGCAACATTAGTGTACAACAGTGGTATGGGGTGTGCGAGCACATACTGTGACATCAAGGACTAATTCTGTATATATTTGAGTAAATTTTCTGTTAACAATTGAAAGTGGGACCCATATAAATGGGAACAAGACAACAATGTGAGAGATTAATACTAAATGGGTTAACAATCTGAATTGTCTTTGGTAAATATAAATGTATCAGATTATTTCAAGATGGGTATTCATAAATACTATGTTGACACATATCATATTAGAACCTCTAATTTGAATTTTGATTTTATATATATATATGAAATATATATATATATTAAACTCATATACAGATATAATTTTTTTCATAGTAATGGGAGATGGGAAATAATCACCTTTTGTCTGTAAATGGTGAAACTTTTCGAAAATATCAGATCTACAAGGACTGATTCCTTTTAAGTGTTTTAAAAGTTAGGACACATCAAATTCATCTATCTCTGTATCAATTTCATCTATTTGCGGCCAGAGTGTCTTTGTCCGTTTAAAGGGAAGTTCATCTATGTCTAATTATCTACAACAACCCGGTTGTCAAAACCCCAGTTTGGCCGTCGGTGCCAAAGTGGAGGTTTGAAAGGGAGCGCGGTGTTCGGCTGGGGACATAGGGTCAAAGTATGGTCCGCCGTGGTCCCACATGACCAACAAATATAAGTTCGTGGAGGCCGGCCTGCAGTGTGTGAGCCCTGTGTAGAGAGACCAGGGGTGTTCTGGGTGTGGTGTGTTGTATTACCTTGATTTGGTCCTGGATGGCTCTGCCGTCGGTTTGCCCCGGAACCCCATATGTGTTGCTTGTGTAGTGGTGAATTGAATGTGACCTGTCCCTCCGGAGTAAAAATAGCTTGAATTTTAGCTATGGGTTTCGGTTCAGCAACGCAACTGTCAAAATGTTTAGCCAGAGTAGTGATATCTAGTGCTTGTGTCAGATGGAGGAACGTGGGGTAGGGGTGAAAGTCCTGAAGGCTCACCGACAGCAGGTCCAAGCACAGGTCCAAGCAGGTCCACATCCTGAGAACGTGGAGAAAGAGTAATTTTTGTTAAAACCTCGTCATCATCCTCACTTTCAAACATTGACTTATCAAATGAAGGTAGAATGTCAGTATGAGTGGTGCACTGTGCTTTGTTACCACTGGTGGGTCCCTGTGACGGGGAAAGGATATTTCCCATAATGTAAAAATGTAATTATTCAGACGTGACTAAAACGTAAAAGACGGTGTTCAAAATCTATTTAGTATCTATCAAGAAGTGGGTGGGCAGGTAGACAATTTACTGATATAAAATTTTAATGAAACAATTCTGAGCAGATGCACGGCTTGTGGGAGAGAGAGAGAGAAACAGTGACAGTGACTACAGATTGTTGACACGTTCAAGGGACCGAGAGAGTGAGTGAGTGAGATAAAGAGGCCGTCAGCCCTACCCAAGGTTAAATACTTCTGTCTGTGGCAAAGTAGAATGTTTAAATGACTAGTTGCTTTGAAATACTCAAATCAGCAGGCTGTGTCTTATCCTAGGAAATAAGTAAATATCATACAAACGGTTCAGTGCTGATGTAATGCTGTTTAGGGTCTGATTGGATGAGATGCCTGTAGCTGGTTTTAGTGATACAGAGATTGCCTGGAGCAAAGGTGGCTGGTTTCTAGATAAATGGGAATGAAATCAAAATATTAAAGTCATATATATTTTTTTAATTGACCAAAGGTAGGAATAGAACAAAATCTAAATAATAGGACAGTATGGTCTTATTAGTTTAATATCTAACCTCTGTCCTTTTTGATTCATGATCTGCAGCTCATGAGTCAGAAACGGAGTTTGGCTAGTATTAGTGACTTTGGATGGGCTAGCTGGGTTCAGTATTGGTGTATCTGGACTATGTTATACTATAATAATTCCCCTCTGATTGGCACCCACAGAAGGTATCTGTGTGTGTCAAGGTTTAAATGATTTACAAAATCAAAGTAAAAATATAATCATTCAACAGGTTGGCTAAAAAGCGGCACACCTGTGGATTATTATAATCGAACAACAGGTTTGCTAGAAAATCAGCACCTGTGGATTATTTAAACAGAATATAATCTAACAACAGGTTGGCTATAAGGCAGCGCCTGTGGATTATTAAACAGTGCACACAATATAATCTAACAACAGGTTGGCTAGAAGGCAGCGCCTGTGGATTATTAAGTGGTACAGTTCACACAATATAATCTAACAACAGGTTTGCACCTGTGGATTATTAAGTGGTACAGTTCACACAATATAATCTAACAACAGGTTTGCACCTGTGGATTATTAAGTGGTACAGTTCACACAATATAATCTAACAACAGGTTTGCACCTGTGGATTATTAAGTGGTAAAACAGATATGAATATATGTAGGCCTATCTATGTACAACTGTAGTTAAAAACCAAGGAACAAATGTACGAGGCAATAAATATCTATGCACACACTGGTAGACACATATTGTGTGTCTGATATGCGCATATATATATATTGACAGTATCTGTCCAAAACATGTAACAACAATACTGATAACAATTTTACAAAAAAATATATATATGTACAAGTACGGCCAATGAGCCTCGTGTGAAAGTTAATGCAATGTCAAAATTATAAGTCAAGGAACTGAACCAAAAGGGAACCTGTGTCTTGTAGTCAGCTGGACGGAGAATCCCCACGCGTTTGAGGAATGTCTGTGAGCCGCTTGTCTCCAAAAACAATATTTGGAAAAGAGGCTATTTGTAAGATAGCTGACCGGAAAGAGTCCTCGCGAAGAGGAGTCGTCCGGAGCCCCTCAGAGTCGACGTGAAAAAAAATCTAAATTTTTAAGGCTGATTCTAAACGCACCGTCCGAGAAAAATATTAATTATGATAATAATGTCGGACAGGCCTTTAACCGTTCGAAGGACCAATTAATAGAGTTTATAAAGGGTCGTAAATCCTGCTCTATGTTATTTATAACTATTTGTATTTAAACAGCTGAAAACCCAGTGTAAAAAGGATGAGACGAAATCAAAGACAGACACAGGCCGGTTCTCAAATTAAAAGGTTGACATTGTATTAAGAGAAAGAATCCATCCACGAGGCACCGTACAGCAAAAATATCTCTCTGCCATTACAAAGACAGGCAATAGTATTTATACACAAGTTGGAGTCCGGACATCAGTTATGAGGTGGATCCTAACGATTGGTTAAGACCCTCAGACGTCAGATCATATCTGATGAGCTGTCAGGCATCAGGGTGTCATCATAATAAGTTGTTGTTCATCTTATAGTATCCTTGTGTACATCTTATGGTTTCATAAACAAGTTATCCCTTCGATATCATAGGACATGTGGCAGGTTTATCTGTGACAGGGTGACAGCTGACAGAGTACATTAGTGACGATGTCAGGTCATACAGAGATATATGTCATGTACAGAGATACAGGTCATTAGGACATTAGATCACAAAGCGTTGACCAAGACATGTTTTTACTGATTGGAAACATATGGAGCCGGCACCAGATAGCAAATATGGAGGTGTTGTTGCTTTGTCATAGATGGTCAAGTTAACTCCAATGAGCTGTTATTGTATTCCTCCAGAGATAATCAGTGACCTTGGAGGGCCTGCGCTCTGTACAGCTCAAAACACATGCAGTCTCTAGAGGAAAGTGATGGCTACTAAATGGCTACTTTGTAGCCCTGAAACATGAATGTCATACCATGACAGACGAGCGTCATGTGAACCATATGGCTACTTTGTATACAGGTTTGCAAATGCTTCCTCACTCAAGCCAAGGAAATGACTCAAGCTGAAGCAACACAGCACTTTAGCTTCAGAGAGACTAAAACTAAGCTAAAAGTTAACTACAGTGATCTTCTAGTTTTTTTTTGGGAGGGTACACCATATTATTACCCCCCTCACGCACGACATGCACGCGTATGGAAGCTCAAATGCGCACGATGTGCGCGTGTCGTGCGCGCCAACATTTGATGACCACCATTTGATGACATCTAGCAAAACCAAAACTTAGAATGTTTAGTTATTGTTGGACAATATTATCTCCACAATTCCATCAATGCTGTTTTGATGTGGTAGAGAGATAACAGGCAAACGTTGATCAAAGTTATGATTATTAATTATATATTTTCTTATTGTATTTACACTTCTTAATTTAGTAATGCAGATGTTTAACAATAATTTAACTCTTGAGAGTCTAAAATGAAAACCATAAGGCTCCATTTGGTTTCATTTTACAATCTCATCAGTTATAGATCTATAAGGGCCCATTTGTTCCCAAACTATCCATCTTTTAGCTGGGGACCACCTGGAACCCCCTCAACGACCAAGTGGTCGCCGGACCACTGCTTGAGGTGATGGCTACCATATTACGCACGCACAACCCTCTCCATATGATCTGCCCATTTCAGAATAACAACTATACAGTTCTGTGCTATCTATGGGTAGCCTGGTAAACCCTCCCTCTGGAAATCTCATTTCCATTTGATCCCAAATGGAAATGAGATTTCCGGAGGGAGGGTTTACCAGGCTATGGGCACTCAGGTTAGCTAAGCTGTGCAATATGTATATATTTGATTTTCCAACAGTGAGTAGCCTACTCATGACGTGTTGATGTTGTTTTAGTATGACTGTCTGTCAGTGCGTAAACGGCTTAATTAACAACATGTTGTGTGGAAGCTAGCGTCCTGCATTGTTGGTTTTTAAAGTGTACTGGTAGCTGACATTAATATGAGGTATTGTGTTGTGAAGTCCGCACGCACGCACAAATTCTGTGCGTAAAAACTGGCCTTTGCCTAGCCCATTCTGACGTTAACAAATTCCTGATCGTTTTATGCTTTTTATTTCTGTGAAATCATTTGCTGTGTTTAACACGCATGCTTTACTTTTTGTGACATTGTAAGTAACATTACATGACTTTGTATAGACAAACCTCAGCTATAGTTTACTTCATACACTAAAGAATGCATCTTTATATTGATTGAATACTTTATTAGATGTTTGCAGAAAAAAAGCACATGAAAGTAGGCCTACAGTTCAATACAAGGGCAGCATGTATGTATAAAGCCATATATGGCTTTGAATGACCATTTTCCTTTCCTCAGCCAGAGACTGAGACCATTTTTAATATCTTTCCTTTCCACTGCTGTCTGGCTACAGTAGGCTGTCAGAATGTATTTATGAATTATTATAAATGCGTAATTTACAAAATAGTCTGATCCCATCTTGTGTCTTGAGATAAATGTGTTTATTTCACACATTCAAACTGAACTGGTTATAGAAATAATAGACACTGACTGTCTGTATGAATTCTAAAATATGAAGGATTCCTCCATTCATTAAGAGTGAGGACTGATTTAATGCAAATTATATTTACTTTATTATTCGTTAAGGTGATGCAAGTGTTAATAATGGCATTGTAAAAATATGTGATATTATAAAGCCATAATAAGCATTTAATTGATAGTTAATAAGGCACTTATGAAGTTCTTATAAGCTTGTGTTATTAATGCTATACAAGTCTTGATAATAGCATTGTTAATATTTTTGTTTGATTATAAGACATTTTAAAGCAGTTACAGTATAAGACACTTGTTAACAGTTTCTAGACTGCTTAAAGGGATATTTCACTTTTAAACACTGTTGGGGTGATTGTAATGGCTACTCTGGCTTTTGTGTGCACCCCAGGCAGTTGTTAAGTTTCTTGGTTCAGTGTTTTGATATTTGATATTCATTTTATCTTACGCCCACTTCCTTTATAAACCCATTGTGACTTCAAACTCCTCCATTTTAACCATGTTAGATTAATTGAAAACACACATCCTTGGTTCTGGTGACTGATATTGTCCTGCGTGTTTTTTTTGTTTTGTTTTTGTTGTTTTTTTCAAAACAAATATATAAAAATAAATGTAAAAAGTATCCCCTATATCAGTCACCAGAACCAGGGATATGTATTAAAATGGAGTTACAATGGGTTTATAGGCATGGCTGAGACTATGTTTTGCACCCTGTCTGTCTGTCTGTCTGTCCGTCCGTCTGTCCGTCCGTGAACAGCTAATCTTCGGCACCGTTGGCTTGATAGCAGCGAAACCATGCACACACACTCCCTGGATGCCAGAGCAGAACCTTTGCCCCAAATCTCTTTCACATGGGCCTTTTATTTATTTATATATATATATATATATATATAGCGCAACTAGGAGGCCGATTTTTGCAAAACATATTTTTGACAGTACTCCTACAGATGTTATCCAAACATCACGCAAATTGGTACACAGTATTAGTCATTAAATGAAGCGGGTCTTTCAGATTTTTCATATTCCATCCTGATTGGCTAAGATTGGCTTCAAAAGTTTGCACACAGTGTGCAATATTTGTGAAATCTTGCACACACATTCCCACTAGGGAATCAGCCTCATGGTGGCACTATACTAGCCTGGGATCCAGCCTGCTTCGCTACGTTCGGCGGACTTTTTTTCTCTCTTTGCTTCTCAGTCTGGAGAGCACCCTATTGACTCGTTTTGCAGAACTACACTGGAACTACATATGTTACGTTGGGCAACGTCGTTGCTGATTGGATGTTGTTCAAACGAATGACGAATCACAACAATCACACTGTTTTTTTTTTGTCCCGCCCCGCACCACAGACCAATCAGAAGCTACGGTTCGATTCCTACCTTATGCCATGTCCCGCCTCCCTTGGAGATAGGAGGCTTTCCAGACTGAGAAGCGAAGAGAGAAAAAAAAGTCCGCCGAACGTAGCGAAGCAGGCTGGATACCAGGCTAGCACTATACTGTAACAGGCCGATTCGTGTTTTTACCTATAACTGTACCGATCTGTGTAAAACTTTGTATGCTCACTCCCTAGAGGCCAAGGAAAAACCTCAGCCCTGCATTTTTCACATCTGCCTTTTATAGCGCCATCAGGAGCCTGACTTATCTAAAACATTTTTTTATATATTACTCCTTCAGATTTTATCCAAATTTCACATAGTCATGTGATCAGCATAATGATAATGAATTTATTTATATAGCACATTTCCAGACATCGTCACAAAGTGCTTTACAGAGCAGGATAAAAAGAACAACATGATAAAGCATTGGAGATAAACTACAACAGACGATTAGAAAATAAAACACATAGTAGGCACAAAATGTAAATTAAAACCATACAGATATATTCAAATGAAACAAGTGTCAGGAAAAATGTAGGAAAATGCCTTAGCATAGAGATGGGTTTTCAGAAGAGTTTCAAAAGATGACACTGATTTTGCACGTCTTAGGTCAACAGGTAGGGCGTTCCAAAGCTTAGGGGCCCGAACTGAAAAAGCCTTCCACCCTTTGTGATGAGCTGGGGTGTGGGAGTCTCCAGGAGGGCCTTATCTGAGGATCTGAGGCTGCGTACAGGCCTGTAGGGTTCCAGCATGCCGGGGGCCAGTCCATTCACAGCTTTAAAAGTCATAAGTAAAATCTTAAAATCAATTCTAAAATTAACGGGTAACCAATGAAGAGCAGCTAAAATGGGGGTGATATGTTCACGTTTCTTGGAGTTTGTTAAAAGTCTAGCAGCTGAGTTCTGTACTAATTGGAGACGGTTTATTGCTTTTTTGCAGAGGCCGGAATAAATAGAGTTTCTAGTAATCTAGGAAATAAAAGCGTGAATTACCTTTTCTAGATCTGCAGGTGATAGAAAACTTCTGACTCTGGCTATATTCCTTATAGCATGTTTTAATAGTTCTAGTTACTTGTGGAATAAAAGTGAGGCCAGAGTCAAAGAGCACACCCAGGTTACGGGCCACCTCCTTCACGTTGGTTTTTTTTAATACTTGATTCACTCCTTTTTTCCTTCTACACCAAATCTCTTCACCAAAAGTAGACAATTGCTCACGCACGTGCACACACGTGCTCACTCACACACGCAATGTGTGAATGTATAGATGCATACATTTATAATGTAGAAAGTGCTACCAGCACTGACTTAATAAACTGAGATGCAGTGTGTTGTTTTGTCCACAGGGTGGAGTCTCATCCTTTTTGGTTTCTCGGTATGGTTGGACTGTCAGGCTGTGGCCTTCACTGGAGACAACCCAGGTAATTAACAACAGACCAACAACAACCGTGGTCAAATATATATTAATTTGGGGGTCCTTGACGTGAAAAAGTTTAGACCTCTGTCCTCAGTCTGAGCCTTGCCATGCAATACTAGACCCTACCAACTTGAGTTAAAGTAGTTGTTAAAGTAGTTGCAAGTACACAACATCTGTCGAGTATAGACTCCTGTCAGACACATACAATAGATAGAAAGAAAGAGACTTTGTGTGTGTGTGCATGAGTATCATGGAGGTTCATTCAAAAAAAGGTACGGAAATTATTTTCTGTATTCTCTTTTCTTTTAATGTCTAATTATGTAAAATGTGTGTGTGTCAGCATCTCTACCAGGTATGAGACTACAGGAAGGAGACATGAAAACCCTCAACATGTCTTTATGTTAACCATTTACATTTATTTACAATATTTAGTATTTGCTATTTATAATGTATAATGTATTTATAATTAAAAACATTTCCATTTGTCATTTACAATTTTCAGCAGACACTCTTATCCAGAGAGTCTCAGAGAGGAAACAGAGTAAAGGTCTGTTTTAGGGAAGGGAGAAGAGTCTAGGACGTGTGGAGCGTTGTCCAGGGTGTTTTAGGGAAGGGAGAAGAGTCTGGGACATCTGGAGCGTTGTCCAGGGTGTTTTAGGGAAGGGAGAAGAGTCTAGGACGTGTATAGAATTAATAGACTCCAACCTACTTCCGGTCTCCTAAAGAGGTGGCCATCTACATCACGCAGAAATGGGAAAGTAAAAGCCAGTTTGGCTGTCTTTCTTTAAGTTTTTTTTAATGTCTTTTACTTGACACAAGCAGCAAAATGGACATTGGACCCAATCGTCACAATCCAATAGAAAGTACTCATTATGCAGACTGTCCCATTTCACAGGTTTTCAAATGTATACAAATCTTTTGAAAATAGCAAATCTACAAGCAAAAATTGTGAGCTTATAGATCTGCTGTTTTCAGATGGTCGAAATATGTACAGGGCTGAAGTGGTTAATATATATGTATGTAATAATAATCTAAAAATCTACAAAGTAACTAGTAACTAAAGTTTTCAAATAATTGTAGTGGAGTAAAAGTATAATATTTCTCAAACTTTTCAGGCTGTGACCTCAGAATAGAATCATATTTGAACTGGCGAACCCCCACCCTGACAAGCACTTGCAATTGTAGGAGTTGAGGCATTACATTTAGTTTTCTGTTCCACAGATAAATATTGTGAAAACACCTGGCCTTTGAAATGTGTGTGAACTGTGTGTAGGGGGCATTCTTCTATAGCTTTCTTTTAATTTGTGCCGATCAGATGCTTCCTCCAGATGTTCTGACCCGGGTCACTGAGTATGTGCCAGAGATCGTGGACTTTGTGAAGTAGATCGTCTCAAATGGATACGGGTAAGAAAGTTACTGCTCATAGTTCAACAAGACTGCATCTCTAGCAGTTAAACTCAAACAGTTGAGGGGCAAGCCCTCATTTACAACGTAGCAGAGGTTACAATACAATTGAACACAATCCAAACCTACCACAGATTAGACTAGGAATGTGAATCAGGAGTAAATTACACAGATTAAAAGTACTTAAACAGTACCTAAAACGGCTCAACTAAAGGGATATTTCACTTTCAAAACAATTTTGGGTCATGTTATCGTCTACTCAGGCTTTTCTGAGCCCCCCAGACAGTTTTTAAGTTTCTTGATTCAGTATTTAGATATTTGATATTCATTTTTATCAGACACGCCCCCTTCCTATACAAACCCATTGTAACTTCAAACTCCATTTTAACCATGTTAGATTCATCAAAAACACCTGTTCTTTGTTCTGGTGACTCATACTGCCCTCTTAATACATTCAGAGCTACAGACCTGTAAGGGTCCATTTGGAACCCTCTCAAGGAACCCTGAGGGTCCCTGGACCCCACTTTGAGAACCACTGATTTACAGTGATTGTTTCATGTACTCTTTCTTGTAGGAATGAATCAAACGGCTCTGTTTACTTTTGACACCATGAAACTTGATGCCGCTGAGCAGCGCTCGTATGCCAAGATAGTGCCGGAAGCAGTTGGTGACCAGAAGGCTCTACAAGACGGAGAAGGTGAGATTCTAATATCGTTGTCAGGCAGAAACTTCTTATCTCCATATCTTAACTCTTTTGTGTTTTTTTCGTAAATTAATGCCCTACTTGATCATACTAAAGTAGCAGATCCACAAGCTTGTCGATCTGCTACTTTTGCTATGTTTTACATACAAAGTTTCCTCCCGACAGAAACATATTTATGTTTGACCAACAACTCCAGCATTGCTGATCAAATTATGTCAGTTGTAACGGCTATTTTCTGGTTCCTTGTTAATCACTTTCAACCTGGTGGCCCTATGTTGAGCATGTCATCATTTGTGATAATTACATACATTTAAACTGGATGGTCAAGATGAAATGTATCCCCCGAGCAAGCAGACAGGCTCTATTAGCTCAATGGAAAAAATATCAGCACTTGCGAAGAGTTCAAATCCGGGCTAGAGGAGGAAAGTTACATTATATGTGTGTGTGTGTGTGTGTGTGTGTATATATATACCTCACTCACTCTCACACACAAATTGGGGCAAATCATGTCCCACCAAAACATTCACGGATGTGCACTCTGCATAATTGAAGAGTGTATATTTAAAAGAAGTTAAGGTTTTGGCCCAATTCTCAGTAATGGGTGATATATATATATTATTATTTTTAAAACTAGTTTCTTTTATTATTTAGTAACAGTAAAGTAACTATTTACTTTTTGAGAGCAGTAACTAGTTACTTTTTTAAAGTAACTTGTTTAGATTTTTTTGACTAATAAAGTATTAAATCAATTAATCAATCAAGGTCTCTGCTTTTAGCATACAAACGCAAAAAGTGGATTCTGCTGATGTATAACATTACAGAACCTGATACAGCATTGTGTCATGTGTTTATATATTTTTTATTAGCGGACTTGTAACGGAGTGTTTCTGCATTGCAGTATTGATACTTTTACTTGAGTAAAAATGTTTTAGTAGGGGAGAGCCGCCACGATTGTAACGCTTCATGGTTGTAACATGCAGGTTTTCTCTTGATTGGTCAATGCCATCATAACGTCATCACATCAGTATGTGACCAGTGCTGTAATGAACGTGCCCAGGAAGTAAATAGTATTTTCCTCCAGGCTAGAGAAAGTTATCGCAGAAAAACTGATTTCTCAAAGTTAGTAAAAAAATCACCTTGAGTATCTTTGGTCTACAAATCTTTCCTTTAATGTTGCTGAGCTAAAATCCACATGGTTGTCTGCATGTATCTTTTCTTCAACAGTTTACATCGTTTTATTACTCTATGTACGTTCGTTCTGTTCTGTAAACAAAGCCAGAGCAGTCGAGCGCAGAGCGGCCCGATTGTAACACGCATCTGTTTAGGTGTAATCAATGGATTTTCCCATGGAATTCACTCAAACTGCCATCCGGTAAGATTTAATAAATTCCTTATGTTTGATACATTATCTTATCACACCCTTGGTATGAAAACAATGTAAAACAGTTGCTTGAAATAAATATAATTGATTTAAGCTGAAAACGATTTGTATAATGCAGTTTTTTAGCACTGTTACATTAGTAACTCATGCTGTTACAATTAGTCTCATATGCGCTTAAAATGTAACAACGGAACAGCGTCCACTTTAGGTCTAATAACTCACAACCTGTTTTATCAATTGAAAAACTTTAAGTGGTTTATGATAGCAGACATGTGTAGGTCCTTTGCTTGAAAATATTACATATGTAGGTAAAAAGATTGCTGATTAAAAGAGTGAGACGTGAAAAACGTTACAATCGTGCAGGCTCTCCCCTACTTTTTCCACCACTGCCCTCAAGGAACCTGGACCTCATTTGAGACCCATGGTGTAGCAGTAGAGTGTTTCCAGTGAGCCAACATGGACAATATCAGCGTGTGTAGTGTGTTTAGGGACGAGTCTTCTGTGATTTCATTCACCACCATTTCACACGTGCGCAATTTTTTTACATTTAATTAATTATAGACGCGCGCATGCCGTGCGTGTGGGAGGCAGGGAATAATCATAGTATACCTTAAAAAAAAAACTAGAACACACCACTGAGGTCTACCATAAGGAAGGGGCTGCAGGGAACAGAGATGGACAACTTACAACTGCATTAAGTATTTTATTGGCATGAGCATGGCGCGTTTCGCTGTGACCTTCGTCAGGTGCTATACAAAAGTGTGAGTGTTCCATACACATATATAGTGTCATTCATTAAACAGTTCCACTCCTCCAGGCGTGGTATATAAATCATTCAATTATTTAAATACAGGGAAGGGCAGACAAAGATGTGAAATGTATATGGTGAATGTACCGACAAAAAGGTCCCATCATCCCACCACAATGGTGCAAAGAAACACATTTATACAAATTAATACAATGCACAGTTTTTAAATTTAAAACATTTGATGGTGGGCACAATCAAAGTGGGCCTCAATAGCGGTCAGGGTGTAGGCTAAACATGGTTCAGGCCAGGTCAGTCAGTCAAAGTGGGACTGTTAAATATATAGGACAGTGCAAACTTATTTATATAAGAATATGTACTTATTTTTGTACGATATTGTTCATATAGTATTGCTGTTTTACTTTATTTAAAAAAGGAAACTAAATCTGAGAACTTCATCCACTAGTTGGCAAGAAGGAGCCTCTACTTGGCATCCATGTTCATTGAATATGTGAGCTATAAAATGCTCATGGTAGCATGTGATTTTAGTGACAATCCTTTGACATGTTGGCTAGCTATTAGTATCTCATTAGTACACCAGATTTAATCAGAGGTGTGTGCTTCAACCAAAGTATGAGAGAAGGCTTACAGCTCCAACAGGCACCCAGTGATGGAAGAAGTACTCACATGTTTTACTTAAGTAGAAGTATCAATACTGCCATGTAGAAAAACACTGTTACAAAGTCTGGTAATCAAAATTTACTTGAGTAAAAGTACAAAAGTATCGGCATCAAAAATACTTAAAGTACCAAAAGTAAAAGTACTCATTGTGCACAATGTCCCATTTCACAAGTTAAAAATGTACAAACTATTTTGAAAATAGCCGATCTACAAGCTCACAATGCGTAGCATCACAACGCATTGAGAGATTGTAGATCTGCTATTTTCAAATGGCCGAAATATATATAGTGGTTAATGTATGTTTTGTAATAATAATCAAAATCTACAAAGTACAATATTTTTCTCTGAGATGTAGGGGTGTAGAAGTAAAAGTATTAAATTGTAAATTCTGAAGAAAGTAAAAAAATACCTAAACATTTTACTTGAGTACATGTACTTAATTACTTTACACCACTGCAGGCACCCTTATAAAGCTCCAGGGCGATTTTGGCACAATTGAAAATTAATAATTTACATTTTGGCGTGCCATGACAGCCCACTGGCTCTTTCTCAGAAACCCTGATCATAATTTATACATAAAGCCATTCTAACATGCTCTGTGGGACTTTGATTAAGGCTTGATGAATCAGCATCAGCGTGATTGAAAAGTTATGAATTAGGTTGTGAAAAAAAGCCTCTTAATTAACAACCGTTAACACATTCACTGCCACATTTTTCAAGAACCACACAATATTTATCTCCAGTATGATCGATCCCCTGATGGTTGCTAATCACGGAGGAAATCACTGTGCTTCTGTGGGGAAAAAAATTTCATTGTGACCTCCCGTTCTCTTGTTATACCCAGTTGAAAATAGCATGTTTTGCTGAAAATACATAGTAAAAAAGAAAGGTACACAGGAGCCAAGATACAGGATTTTATGTAATAAGTAATAAGTTAACCAGGAAGTGAATGGAGCAGTAAATCTTCGGATCACGTTATCTCTGGTTCTGGATGTTTTTTTTTTAAATCACGGATATATCCGTGATTGGCAGATAACGGTTGGATTTGAATTCACAGATATAACATCAGGTAATGTGTTAAGCCATTAAGACCGGGAACACATCTGTGTCATTTTAAGATTTCTTTGGCTATTAAAAAATAGCAGATATACAAAATACACCTACCTATACACCGAGTGACGGCTCACTCGGCGGTGTCTCGTGGCTCAAGTCCGCTTCAGCCAGCGCTTCAACCGTTTTTTGCCTTAACTTTATATTAGGGGCTGTAGTCTGTTCTAACCAAGCTTTCATGCTAATACAGTATGGAGGTTTCTGTTTCTGTCTGTCTACCTGTGTCCCTTTTATGCCCATATATAGAGATCTCTTTATCTGTCAGTCCTTGTCCCTTTTATGCCCATATATGGAGATCCCTGATGTCGTCAATATATGCCCATATACTGTATATTGGCATGCCCATATATGGGCATATCGCTTGGATCTGCGGTTCTGGACAACCGCATATCCGAACGACTTGGCGAGGGGCACCGCATTCCTTCGAGTCCTTGCCGATGCGCGTGTTGAGTTTGAAGTAGGTCGGTCCCATATATGCACATGACCATAACATGGGCCTAGCGGTCGGATATGTGGCTCTGGACTACCGGATCTCCATATATGCCTCTATATGGGCGTATGGTATAATCAGACCTAGCTTTCGGGGCAGATGCGGAGGAAGTGACGTCGGACGGCCGGTTTGAACTTTGAAGTCAAATCCTTTCATGGACTGTGTCTTGGCCGTTTATTAAAAACAAGGGAACCAGGAGACTTGGTACTTCCAGACCCCTAGTGGTTGAAATCTGAATGGCCGGACTTCGCATGACGTGTGTGCAGAGGAAAAGAGGGACAGGACCGGAAAAGAGGGACAGACCGACCGACCGACCGACAAAGCCTCATGTAGGCCGACCCCTTGGGTCTGGCAAAGAGAAAGTAGAAAGTAGTTTCACTGTAGAGAAGGAGGGCAAGTGTGAAAGCTGTCCATGGCTACGGTCAGGGGAGAGGAGGGGGGAGTTGGAAGTAAACAAGGTGCTTCAGAAGATCTAACAGGAGGGAAAATTAGGAGAACTCATAGCACTGAGTTAAAACTGAAGGACCCAAATGGAACAGGGGGTTTACGTTACGTTCTGTCTATTTCTCTCTCTCTGTGTCTGTCTCTGCCTGCTTTCTGTCTTTCTACTCCGGCCACTCCCACATCGCAATCTGACCTCAGAGAATGAACCTCCATATTAGCATCCTTGCTCTGGCCTCCAGGGAGTGTGCATCAGTGGCATATTCACTGTAGAGGCATGGGTGGCCGCCACCACCCCAAGTGCGATCTCGCCTCCCCTAGAAAAACACTGACTGAAAAAAACAGAAAGAAAAAACACCAACCCCAACGATAATAGTGGGCAGCGGGCTGCTCGTCCTTTGGCTCCTCGTCCATTCACGGGCAGGCAGCCCACCACCGTATCCATTCAGTAGAGCGACCAGTTTTGTAGTGTTGTTGTTGTTTCCTTCGGAGGGGGGAGGGGGCATATACAGTATATGGGCACATGGAGATCTCTGTGTCTGTCTCTCTACCTGTATCCCGTTTATGCCTATATATGGAGATCTCTGTGTCTGTCCTTGTCCATTTTATGCCCATATATGGAGATCCCTGATGTCATCAGTATATGCCCATATATTGGAATGTCCATATAGGCCTTATGGGTGGCATATTGGTTGGATTGGCAGTTCTGGACAACTGGATCCAGTGAGTGCGGCCAGTCCTGGAGTTTGAAGTCGGTCGGTCCCACATGGCCACATATGGCATAGATGACAGATCTGTGGCTCTGGATCTCTGTATATGTCAGTCCTTGTCCCTTTTATGCCCATATATGGAGATCGCTGATGTCATCAATATGGGTGCTTTTACAGCTCACTTTACGTTTTGGTTTATAAGTCTTGAACCGTAGGTAATTGAATCAAACTTAAATTTTCCTGGATTTCTCGCAACTCTCCATATACACAAATCCACGGAGCGCTGCCCTGTAGGTGGCGCCGCCATTGCTGCGGTGTCGGACTCGATCAGCAGCTGCTGCGCGGTGTCAGTCAGCTGCAGTCACTGACTGCTCACGTTACTCTTTTACCTGCTTTTTACTAACACTAACTTTACAAAGATGTACAGAAAATCGGGATGAACCTGTGTAGTTTATGGCTGCTCCAACAGCCAAGCAGGTAAAGAGTAACGTGAACAGTCGGACAGAACCGCAGCAGCAGCTGACTGAGTTTGACACCGCAGCAATGGCGGCGCCACCTACAGGGCAGCGCTCCGTGGATTTGTGTATAGGCCATGGCCATTTGCATCTAACTGAATTTTCAGTTTTTTTTGTTTTAACATATTTTTTGCTCCTACAGATTTTGTCCAAATATCACAATTTGTTTTCCCGTGATTTCTGAACCCATCGGATAAAAACACACAATCAATCCCAAATTTCCTTTGAAGGTTGTGAACTGAATGCAGCGCCAAAAGTAATTCCACAATTTGACACATAGGGGGCGCCATAATGTGAAAAAATATAAAAAAAATTGGTCCAATCCCTTGGCTTGGAAATTGTGGGAGGAAAGAATGAAATAAATAAAAGAAAAATAATCCATAAATTGATTGATTGATTGAATACTTTATTTAGAAGTTTGCAGAAAAAAAGCATATGAAAGTACAGTACAAATACAATTACGAACACCTAATCAACACCAAATTTGAATCACATGTTGCATGACCTCAGCGCTATTTCTCCCAGCGGCTTCCTCGAGTCACGACGATCTTTCTAGTTTTTATTTATTTATTTGACATTTTTCATTCTATTTTGTTTTTTGTTTGTATGTTTTTTTTGTTTTTTTGTTTTCATTGCTGCTGCTGTTTTTTGTTTGTTTTTTTGTTTGTTTTTGTTTTCATTGCTGCTGCTGTTTTTTGTTTGTATGTTTATTATTTTATTTTTTTTCATTGCTGCTGCTGTTTTTTTTTTTTTTTTTTTTCATTGCTGCCAGCTCACACTCGATGATGTGTGGGAGTACCGACTGGTCCAAGCGGTATTGTATAACTGCTAGCTTGCTTAATGTCTGCAGACTTGGACTTAAGTGTAAGATCTGTGAGACGAGTTTTCCTCCAATGACGACGACACGATCTCCCACCATACAACAGTGCTGCATACCCAAACAATGAGGGCCTGTCCCTTTGGGCTCAACCTTCTTCCAGGAGAAATCTTCTGAATTTAATTTCCACAGATCTCTGAAGTGCTGTTTAATGTTGTTTCCGCCATCAATGTACAGCTCTCCATTGTAGACAAATGTTCCATGGTCCGTTCGTTGTACTGGAAGAAGCTCTGCAGGAGGTGTGCTCAGCCAATAGTTGGTCTGTGTGTCAAACACTCTGATGTTGTTGTCCTGGTGCTCTACGCCTCCAAATACAAACATCTTTGTCCCGATGATGGTGGCAGAGTGCATTGATGAAACCGGTGCTGGAGTTCCTCTGGCGTTAATTGAAGACCAGACCATTGTGGTGGTATCCAACTTGTAGATGTCATTAGTGCATCCAGTCTCCGTGTATCCTCCATGGATATACATGACCTTCCCCAAGGCACAGGCTGAGTGCGCATATCTCGCCTCTGGAACAGTTCCAGAAACCTTGGGCTTGAACCATCTGTGGTTGTGAACATTAAATGCATGAAGAACGGTGTCCTTGTCTCCCCTGATATGATAAATACCGTCAACTTCTCTTATTTCGCAATTCACTTCCCCACCCCAGATGTAGATGATATCTTCCATCAGCACAGCTGCGGAGGGGTAGCGCATGGAGGGAACATCAAAGGAAGGTTTTCCTCTTCTAGTTTTTACTCTGGGTAACGTCGTCCAGCATAAAGATACTGTATTGAAGACATGCACATCAATTGGACCTGTTTTGTCTTCGTCCACTGTTTCAATGTACCCTCCAAAGAAGTAAATCTTGTCCTCGACAGGCCCAGCAGAAACTCCAATGAAGTAGTGTCCCTTTCGTGCTCCTCCTTTTTTCTGGGGTAAAGACCAGTGCAGCATCTCTATCCCAATCTCTCTGTATTTCTCTCTCTTTGTCTTTCTCTGTGTCTGTCTCTGTGAGTCTCTGGAAAAGTTTGAGTCCTGGAGATTCTGGAGTTTGTGGTTTTAATTAGAATGCAGCCCTTTTTATACCGTTCTGCTGAGGTGTTCGGGTCATCTTGGTGATGTCAGAATGAGTCAGCTATGCCCATATATGGAGATCTCTGATGTCATCAGTAGCCTAAATGCCCATTTGGGCATGATATGCCCATATATGGAGATCTCTGTATCTGTCAGTCCTTATCCCCTTTATGCCCATATATGGAGATCCCTGATGTCATCAGTAGCCTAAATGCCCATTTGGGCATGATATGCCCATATATGGAGATCTCTATCTGTCAGTCCTTGTCCCCTTTATGCCCATATATGGAGATCCCTGATGTCATCAGTAGCCTAAATGCCCATTTGGGCATGATATGCCCATATATGGAGATCTCTGTATCTGTCAGTCCTTGTCCCATTTATGCCCCAACACATTGGGTGCCAGAGGTTTATTAAAATATTATACGTTGAGTGCCAGGATTTTTAACCATTTTTGAACCTTTTTCAAGTATTTACAAAATATTTTCAGTGATCGGTGATCCCCTCATTACACACATAGAGGTCTCGTACAATTGGGGGGAGAAAATTAAAAACATTCGGTAATCCGTTCCATAGTTGCAGCCAGTTGAAAATAGTTCAAAATACATTGTAAAAAAAAAAAGTACACAGGAGCCGAGATACAGGCTTTTGAAGTCATAGGTTAACCAGGAAGTGTATTGGAGTCTAAATCTTCGTAAAATGATATCTCCTGGTGCTGTGAAGGAAAAAAAAATGGAAAAAAAATATATATATTTTTTTCATTTTTTAATTTTTTTTTCCAAAAAACGTATATATACGGTTTTGGCACTCAACAGTTGTATTTGAAAAGAAGTATATATACGCTTTTGGCACTCAACAGTAGTATTTGAAAAGAAGTATATATACGGTTTTGGCACCCAATGTGTCAAAAGTTAACATTTATCTTTCATCTCATTATGAATAAACCATAAAAGAGAAGGTTCAAGTGTGGAAAAAACATAATTTTTTATTGTGCTGTCCACATAAATGTTGCCTCTCAATTAGGCTAATAATGCAAAACGGATACCCAGAACAGATAGATACCATCAACACTAATAATGCAGGCACACTTTGGTAGCCCTATAGTATACTCAACAATAAACCTGTCTTTCAAAATGGCAAATAGCATTCATAGTCAGGTTTGTTAACAAAGAAATGTGGACACGGCTGACAAAACATGCTCTCCATCACCATAAGTTTCATTTTGGAGGGGGAGCCACGTCATCAAGATGGCAGAAGGCGGCCATCTTGGATTTCAAAGATGGCCACCATGTAATATCTATATGTGCCAATATCTCGGCTTCCAAGCCACTTAGAAGGTCAATCTTGGTGTCAAGAAAAATATATATTTTTGGGGTCAAGGAATTTAGTAAAGCTATTGAGAATATACGTCTGTGGTAATGGCCACTCTCAATGTTCACAGGGTCCATGCGCTTTGTCAGTGACCCCGACACTGCGCTTGAACTCTGACACCTTCCGTGATTCACCTATAATTTTTTTTATTATTATTATTATATTATAGGTATTATTATTATTTACCTTCCACTTGAGCCAGATACTTGGAGAGGAGTGTTGTGGTCACTGGATATACCATAGAGCAGCGTTTCCCAACCGCGGCAGGCGGACCTTTTTTGGGCCGCGAAAGAAATCAACCCCCTCCGCCCAGAACAATAGATGCGTCGTGGGCTGCTGATGCCTTAACACTTGCATGACTAAGCTATCAATATGACCGATTTTGAGAATTTAAAGTGGATTATCTTCTCTCATGAAGCTCTGAGAAAGTTCCCCTTTCATGACTTTTCCTAAATATTTGTTTCAAATCATCTCCGTTTTTTTTTTCTTCTGAAACGTATTATAAATATGAAATATATACCATATATACCATCCCAACCGTTATATTTTGGCTAAATTGACCGCTCTCCCCCTCTCTCCCCCAGGCAAGAGCAGTTGACACCTCTAGACCCCCCGCAGAGCGGCCCGTAGACGAGCAGACTCAGAGTCTATGTTGCCATGTCTGCTTATTATAAGCGACTTTGGGCTTGTTTTTCACGTCTTTCTATTATTATTATTATTATTATTATTATTATTATTATATATATATATAATTACATTATAATGGTAATAATAATATAGCTGCCCACGTGTTTTGTGCACAGTTTGCACACTGGGTTGTTTACAAGTTACTATAGTTCGCTTGCTGCTACTAGATTTATAGCAGCATTACAATGTTTTTATTAGGTCTTAGGTATTAGGTGCAAATTAGCCTCGGCTATAAACCCCATAATACAATGCAATGTTTTCCTTCATTTTGTGTTGTTTGTTTAATTCTGGACTTTGACTGACCTGTAACGAAGTAGCTACTAAATTGCACACATTTACATTATTCAAGGATGGATTTCAGTGCATTCCTCTGTAATGGCCGAAAGATTGGAACCTTTGTAGTAGTGTTATTTATGGAAGATGTCCTAACGGTCCTCATGATGACATATAGGAGACACACAGAAAGGCACAATGTATGCAGTAACATTTTCATAGACCTGCCTGCTTATTTCTCTCTCAAAATTTGGCGACCCATTTTCCACTTTCCCTTTCACTGCAAAGCGGTGGAAAAAGATTGGATCTACAAGCATACAGCTTGTCACGCAGCAACTGTTTTATGCATGAAGATCAGATATTTTGCGCAGGATTGAGCACATTTGTGAGCAGGCCTGGTGTTTCAGGCATCAACTCGCGAGTTGAAAAACAGTAGAAACTAGCTAAATAACTTTTTTTTTGCTCTGATCTGATCAGCAGAAAGGATTATTCATTCATTTTCCTCCGTGTGTTTGATGACCCCCCCCCCCATTTTGAGCTATACCAACCTTTCAGCTAAACAGGCCGCTCGTTTCTATGGAAGTATTCCACTGTATTCCACAACGTGTAGCTAGGCATAGCCTCGTTAGCTCGTTGTGGCGAGTGTCTTGCCTGAACAGCTACACGACGTCGTGACGTCTTTGTTGAACTGCAACATGGCGTTTGCACTTTCTTCATTTACAGCCCGTGCATCGACATAAACGTTCAGATTTCAAATGTAAAGTGCTTAACGCATGGCCACGGATGTTAAAATTATGTACGGGCCCACATAAGTACACGTATCTTCCGTATTGTTCAATAAAAAGCATTTTAATCCGATCGGTGGCCATTTTATCCATTTGCTTTCAACTACGCGACCGCATCGGTTGGGAGGAGTATTGCACTCTTGATACATTATAACTATGAAAAAATGGCTGCCGATCGGATTGAAATGCTTTTTATTGAACAATGCTGAAGATACGGGTACTTATACCCACCCGAAGTGAATTGTAACATGTGTGGCCATGGGGTAAGCACTTTATATTTGACATCTGAACGTTTATGTAGATGTACAGGCTGTAAATGAACAAAGTGCAAACGCCATGTTGCAGTTCAACAAAGACGTCACGACGTCGTGTAGCTGCTTATTTGCAGTGGTGGGAAGTAACTAAGTACATTTACTCAAGTACTGTACTTAAGCTCACAACGCGTCGCATCGCGACGTACATTGGCTATTTGAAAATTGCCGATCTACAAGCATGCATTGTGAGCTTGTAGATCTGCTATTTTCAAATAAATTAACGTTAACGAAATCAACACTGCATGGAAGTAAAAATGAGATCCCCACATACACAAATCACAAATCATGATGACATATAGGAGACAGATAGAAATACACACTAGCCTACTGCTACACTTTCATAGACCTGCCTGCTTATTTCTCTCTCAAAATTTGGCAACCCAGTTTCAACTCTCAGCTTTTTAGAAGACAATGGAACCCCCCACTGTTTGGGGGAGAAAGTGTGAACTAGTCTGGAGAACAGAGGGAGACAGTGGCCAATAGGATAGCCTGATTTGGGGATCAAAATGATATTTTTTCAGGCTTGGTGGAGGAGAATGAAACCTCAGTCATGCGAGTGTTAAGCCATTGCTCATCGTCGGTCAGGGACACGCATCCAGTGAATCAACCCTCGCTCATATAAATGCAAATGTGTGGCTTTGTCTTCATGGGGCCATCACCTGTACTCACCTGGCAGGTACTCAGGGGTGAAAGTGGGTCGGAACGGGCCGATACGGCGGACCTGAACGTCGTACCGGCGAAAAGGAGCTGTCCTGTCCCAAAAGCCCATGTTATAACCTGCCATGATGAATGTCCAACAATAAACACATGTACTAACGTTAAATCAACATAAGTGTTAAATTTCGTATAAAGTGCTTATAAATCGCTCCAGGGTGTTAGTGTTAACGTAATCCGTGTAGTTTGTGGTGTTTATTTACTCCACGGCTGCAGCGACGTTGGCTGACTGGGGTAACCGAAAGTCTCGCACCAAAGCGCGCTACCCCCATTTATTTTCGCGGACCAGCGGTTCTTGTATTTGTTTTACTGAGGATAAGGTTAGAAATAAGTTTAGGATTAGGCATAGTTTTACTGATGTTACGTTTAGGAATAAGGTTAGGTTTAGACATAGTTTACTGAGGTTACGTTTAGGAATACCAGGTGGGCGACTGTGTTTTGGGGCGAATTGTTTTGGTATCCGTCTGTAGTGGGCAACTAGGAGCTCCGTGTGTGCTTGTCATCAGTCTCACCCAGGATACAAACTCTGTGTTCAGCAAAACAAGCTCAAGTTTCACACTAAGACAGTTGTATTGTGGCCTAATCTTTATTTTATTTTTTTACAAATCTTTTATTTTATTTTTTTTCTAAAAAAGGACTGAAGTTTCAAACAAAGACACTGTCTCTTTCCTTTTTCTTTTTAAAGTTATTTGTTGAGTGAGTGCTGTCATAAATGTTTGGATGTTGTGTTTTTAGAAGCATATTGGGTTTATTACAAAGACGTTTTACTCTGGTAAGGTGAAATCAGACTCCTCCAGTCAGCAGTGCACTAATCTCTCAAGAACAGCTTCTGCTCTGCGTTTGAATCTGTCGGGGGGGTTCGTCATATCGCGTACGCACAAGTGGGCGTGCCTTCAGATCAGGAAGCAGGCCGCGCTTTACCCAATCAAATGTAGTGGGCGGTGTGTGTACCGATCCTTCCCCACTAGAAACAAACCGAAACTAATTTAACAATAGCGTCCGCGGAGCACCGGGATCAGCTCCTCCATAATCTCTCAAGAACAGATCCATAGCTGCGCTTGGATCTGTCGGGCGCCGTATTGACAACCCATGCACATTGGCTACAAGTGGGCGTGCCTTCAAATCAGGAAGCAGGCCGCCCTTTACCCAATCAAATGTAGTGGGCGGGATTTACATGTGTGTGGCACGCTTCCCACTGGAAACAAACCGAAACTCATTTAACAATAGCATCCTCGGAGCCGTCAAAACCACGGAAAGTTAGTAACATTTTAACTTGCTCTTTCATAGAAACAAGTGGGCTTATAACCAAAACGATCCATGTTCTTTGGGAGAAATGGTGTTCGTGTTCCGTGGAGAAATATTGTTAGTGGGAATGAAAACATAGGCGCACCACCAAGTGGAGGGCTGAGGGCACACGTGAAGCTGCATGCGTTGTTGATTGTTTGGAGTGACGTTGAAGTGAAGTGAGGGCTGGCCCACGGATGGTCACGTGAGACCAAAATGCATATCCATAGGCTAAAATGTAGTTACTGTGGGTAGGGGGTCATCCTTATGTTCCCCAGCTTCTATGTTCCCCGGGTTCTATGTTCCCCGACTTTGATCTCATTAACGACTATTAACGACTAACGAATAGTAGGACTCATCCCTATTATTTAGCTTGACCAAATGCTTACCTTTATGCAGATGCCAGGTTTGCCAGGTTTTACGTTTACCTGCGATCCTAGTTATTTGTTAGTTACCTGACCTAAATCATTGTTTCAAACTTTCAAAATGTATGTGACCATTACCATGTTATTTCACTCTGGATAAGAGTGTCTAAACTGGACAAACTGATTAAATGGGCTCGCTCATACGTTAGTTTTAATGTACAATAATATTACTTTTGAGGAGAAAGACCGGCACGCACAGCCTACTAGAGAGCTATGGGGGTTCAAGAGACCAATTATTTGTTTACCAACATTGAGACTGGACGCACAGGTTATTGTTTCATGCAATCAATTCCCAACATATGGTTTCAGTTCATTCAACCTCCTCTTGTGTGTTGGCTAGTGAGGGGCGTCCTAGCGAGACATGACAGAATGGGTTTCATTTGGTGCCGGCCTGCGCGCACATACTGGTTCTTATCAGTGTGACGTCGTCTGTTAAGGGGTCTACAGACATCACTGACACCATTAGAAGAAGACCAAAACAGGCCAAACTACTATGGTCAACAGTGGTGTAAATTAATTAAGTACAATTTTGAGGTATTTTGACTTTACTGGAGTATTACCAATTTTCAGTACTTTTACTTCTACTCCACTACATCTCAGAGGCAAATATTATACTTTTACTCCACTACAATTATTTGAAAAGTTGAGTTACTTTGTAGATTTTGATTATTATCACATAACATACATTAACCACTTCAGCCCATATATTTCGGCCATTTGACAATAGCCGATCTACAGATCAGCTATTTTCAAAAGATTTGTATACATTTTATATATTTGTAACTTAGGAAGTGGGACATTCGCATAATGAGTACTTTCTACTTCTGGTACTTTAAGTATATTTTTGATGCCAATACTTGTACTTTTACTCAAGTCAATTTTCGATTCCGGACTTGTAACAGTATTTCTACATTGCAGTATTGATACTTTTACTTAAGTAAGACATTTGAATACTTTTTCCACCAATGATGGTCAAAACAAGTTAATACTTTCAAAATCCTTCAAAAGTAGCAGAAATAGCCGATCTACACGTTGTGAGCTTGTAGGGTCTGCTATATTTCCGCAATTTTTTTAAATAAAAAATAAAATAAAAATCTAATCCCACGATTGTGTAAAACTATTGTGATTAGGAATGATCGTAGGGAGTAACCTATATGTCCACACAATCAAATCAGGTGTTAGATTAATATTAGTGAGTTCTCTCTCTACGGTATGCCACACCCCTTAAAGGGATATTTCACTTTCAAAAAAACTTTGGGTCATTTTATCGTCTACTCAGGCTTTAGTGAGCCCCCCAGACCGTTTTTAAGTTGCTTGATTTAGTATTTAGATATTTGATAATCATTTTATCAGACACGCCCCCTTCCTATACAAACCCATTATAACTTCAAACTCCATTTTTAACCTGTTAGATTCATCAAAAACACCCGTCCTTGGCTCTGCTGACTCACCCTGCCCTCCTAATACGTGAGGGGGCTGTGTTTTTTCGATAAATTTTTTCATTTATTTTATTTAATTTTGTAATTGTATTTAATAGTTTTCATTTTCCCATTTTTTTTTAAATACATGAAAAAAGTTATCGAAAAAAGTTATCGAAAAAACACGGTCCCCTCGCGTATTAGGAGGGCAGGGTGAGTCACCAGAACCAAGGACGGGTGTTTTTGATGAATCTTAACATGTTAAAAATGGAGTTTGAAGTTATAATGGGTTTGTATAGGAAGGGGGCGTGTCTGATAAAATGAATTTCAAATATCTAAATACAGAATCAAGCAACTTAAAAACGGTCTGGGGGGCTCACAAAAGCCTGTGTAGACGATAAAATTACGAAAAGTTTTTTTGAAAGTGAAATATCCCTTTAACATCTGTTATCTTCTGCTATTTAACTAGCCTCGGGAACCGAGGCTACCGTCACAGTGGTGTAAAGTTACTAAGTACATTTACTGTACTTAAGTACAATTTGTTTACAATTATTTGAAAACTTAAGTTACTAGTTACTATTTAGACATGTATTACTAGACCTACATTAACTAAGCTCTATATATATATTTAGTCTGTTTGAAAATAGCCAGTTTGCATCGCATCACGACATGTTGTGAGCTTGTAGATCTGCTATTTTCCAAAGATTTGTATACATTTTGAAAACTTGAAATGGAACATTCTGCATAATGAGAATTTTAGCTTTTGGTACTTTAAGTATATTTTGATGGCTGCCCTCTGTTGAACTCATAGAGTTATAATATATCGGTTGAACTCAGGTTGTGCATAAACGCGCGACACGCGGAAAGGTGTGCGCGACACACGGAAAGATGCGCAAGACCATCAAACCACGTATGCTATTCCCATTGGATAAGCATTGGCAGATTCCGCCCCATAGGTAGAACAAAAGTGTGGTGTGGCCGTGCCCTTACGAGTAAGGGACTCCCAGAAGAGAAGATTTGTGTTAGTATTTTCAAGATTTTTTTTTAGCAGATTTACAAGCTTGCAGCGCGGCACGAAGTCACGCGCTCTGAGCTTGTATATCTGCTATTTTTGAATAGCCAATGAGTAAAATATGGACCCCCCCGGACCCCACTTTGAGAACCACTGCACTACAGTGCACAAAAACAATTGCTGGGTCCCAAGAGGATAGTGCAGAATGTCTTCAAGCAGTATTATTAATGTACCTTGGCTATCCGGCTTGGATAGCGATGTGTTGTAAGCATGTACATCTGCTATTTTCATTCTACAATTCTGACATTTTTCACCTTTTATCTTCATTTTAAAATATTATTTAAATATAATGACATGACCGATATAGGGATGTCACGTTGAAAGTGGTTAGGAGAACTGTTGTTTTGAATCAAGAAGAGTTTATTTATCACTTAATTATACATATTTTATAATTAGACGTACTTATACATATTTTATAATTAGACGTACAAGAAATATAAGTACAAGCAGCAAAATGTTTGTGGGACATACAGTAATACAATAAAAAGAAGAATAATAAAAACTTTACAATAAGGATAAAATACTGGATGTAGCCTAATGAAAATATAGTTGTGGTTAGGGTCTTGTATTAAACGGGTAGAATAGCTTTATGTTGTTGTAATTTGACCGTCATGCTTCCTTAACACTTTAAAAAAAACGTTGGATAATTTTAGTGTGTGTGTGTGTGTGTGTGGGGCCATCTGTCTGTCGTAAAAGACACAGAGCCCTGGTCAACAAACCTCAGGATGTCCAGGTATTCTATTCAACACTTGGTTGTTCTTTGAGAACACCTTTTTTAACTAGAAACTTAAAGGATAGCTCCTCAGAGTGCAGCCGTTACGTGTGTCTGTCTCATTCATTAAACTGTCTGTGTGTGTCCAGATTCGTGTTCGAGTTATTGAGTCGACAGCTGCCTGGCAACATCAAGCCGGTGGTTAAGGTGAACGTATGTGGACAGACGCACGTATAGTATATATTTTTGCTCTGTCTCACATAAAATGTAGTAACAGAAATACCCAGAAATATTTAAATATGTATTTATTATACTTATTCCCTGGTTCCCCAGATATTCTTCTGCAATGTGAACATGCTCCCCTCAGCTCAGCAGGCAGAGGTTACCTGAAGGTCAGCGTGATGATTGTTGGAACTGGAGATGAACCACCGGTACGAATGTCACCTCACACTCACGGTCCCTTTATCTCTGTTGAGTACAGATGAGTATAGAAAACCCCACCAGGCTGGGTAGCCTAGGCAGGGCTGTGCAAGTTGTGCGTTGCAGCCATTAGGACCTGAAGAAGTGGGCGGAGCATTTCTACAATACACTGTACACAGGGCATCTTTATGCATATGTGTGTGTGTGGGCAGAAGTGAAAGTGCTTTTGCAGGTTTGCTCTATAGCAGTGTTATGGAAATTATAATTTGACTGCTATGGGCAAACATACATTATAATATGTTCTAAAGCAGTTTCTTTGACAAAATGCATCTCATATTTATCATTTCAAATTGTTGAACAGAGGCTCTGCACATTAGTCATCTTTAGCAAGTTAACAGCCACAAACTATAACACTGACAGCAAAGAGGGCTGAGTGCAGCACTGTGAATGAGGTGGAACCGTCACACACGTGTGTGTGTGTGTGTGTGTGTGTGTGTGTGTGTGTGTGTGTGTGTGTGTGTGTGTGTGTGTGTGTGTGTGTGTGTGTGTGTGTGTGTGTGTGTGTGTGTGTGTGTGTGTGTGTGTGTGTGTGTGTGTGTGTGTGTGTGTGTCTCTGATGCATTAAACTATTGGCATGTTGGCATAAATTTAAATCTTTCCTTGACAAAAGTACATTCTATAATGTCCCATCTTACAGAACATTATCTTAAAGCCCCTCCCCTCTGTGTGTGTGTGTGTGTGTGGAAAGCTACATGCATTAAGCTATTGGCATTTAAACTTTTCTTGACAAAGGTATAATTACAATCAATTACACACCCCATAAAGCCTTGAATTCATGGGAGATTTTTTTTTTTTGTCGCATTCCTAAACCAATAATGTAATGACCAGCGGACTCGATGATGTCTCCTTCTTTGTTTGTTGTAACAAGCTCGTATAGGCATCTACTGATGCTGGTGGATCACTGCCAGCTTCCAACAGATAGCTAAAGAGTCAACCTTTTGGCTGTAAAAGGAAACCATCAACTAACTTGTTATTTTGGAATTTATTAATCAATTTAACCCACAGTGAAGTTGTTTAGCACGCTGCTCAACTAAGTGACTCAGTGCAGTCTTGTGATGTTAGATAGAGTAGCCAAAAACTGTATTTCTCAAGTAAATGTTTTGTTAACTAGAAAGGTGCTGTTCTGTCTGTCTACAGTTGGAATGCAGTCAGGTGCAGGTGTGTGTACAGTGTAATTGGGCTGATTGGTTTCAGGTCCAGGCATGAAGCAGGAGGTGGCTGCTGCTGCTTCACAGGAACCTGAAGTTGTGTCACAAGGCCATATTCCACTGTCCTCTGCTTCCACCTTCCACCTTGGCCTATAGTTTCCTACAAATATTTACTTAGAAAAGCATTTGCATTTATTTAATGATATATTATTAAAATAAGTAAACTGCCTTTTCTCAGTGAGTTTACCATTACACAGTCCATAATGCACTAATATCATGTAAAGTAAAAATGCAAATCGATCAAATGGAAATCAATCTTTCCAATTGTATGCACCTCTGATGGTCCTTTCACCTGTGTGGGACATGATAACTAAATGTCAATAGCATTGGGTTTTAATACAATTAATATTTTAGGATATGTCTACATGATTCATCTGCTATCTGGAGCTGCCATAATAGCTAATACTAAATAACGTTGTCAGTATAAGCAAACTTCAAATGCATTGTTGTATGACATAGGGAGCAGAAATAATACACAATTCTGTTTGAGTGACAAAGTGACCTAATTGTGTGTCCCTGCAAGGCAGTGAGTTTCAGACGACTCAATCAAGAGCACGATCTTCAAATCACATGCAATAAATAGAACATGACACATGCACGGCTAAATGTTCTTATTCATTGGAAGAGGAAGGTATAGGTATGTGTTCATAGAATAATGGATGCTATGCCATGCTTCATGTTAATTATCAGAGTAATGAAATAGTTGCACCCACCCCATTCACAACAGGTGGTCACACATAAGTATAGACTTCTCAAAAAGGACAATTAATGAATGTACATTTTCACAAGCTATTCCCAGTCCCAGTAAGATTTTTAATGTTTTAAATGTGTTCACAACAATGGAGTTGGGTAGAAGGTGTTGAATAATAAACAACCTTATGGGAATTAGATAATAACACACTGATTTGAATGCATACAGATGTGCAAGCCGAGCAGCCATTAATTTATATGTATTAAATAATCCTCTACTTCTGATTGCCTATGCTTATTCCATTTTGCTGTCATTTATTTATATGGATTACATTATCTTTACCTATGATACTTAATTCTGCACTGTATAGATCGCATGTTGGTCACTGTTATATAGCTTAACCATGAGGCACTGCTTAGATGCCAGTTTCATGTATTCCTATAGTTACTCATGGTCCTTTATTCACCATGTCGTGACTCTGATTGTCAAACAAGATGAACAAACCGGTTTGGTGGGCAAGCTCTGTGGTTGGGCATTTGCCTAGTATTTGGATACTCTTTCTTGAAAATATGGGTGGTCCTTAAAAGGACCGTTGTTTTCATAGCAGACTAACAGTTTACTTGGAGCTGGTGTATTATTTGGTGACAGCCTTGGTGCCCTCAGACACGGCGTGTTTGGCCAGCTCACCGGAGGCGACCTCTAGTGGTAGAGTAGTGAAGAACATTTGATTAATGTCAGTCTGAAAATAATTAGCAGTATTATATGTATATTTTACACTACTAATATTAGGAATATTTTATATATCCTAGCTGCCTCACCCGTTTCCCCTGCTCCCGTCAACCAGCCAGACAGCCCCCTTTTTCTTGTAGGCTATTTCACCCACTTTTCACTCAATCTTAAGGATTGGCTCATTATTACTACCGCTTCATGACTATAACTGGGAATAATTTCTCTTCAAACAATGTATTTGGAGGCTATTAAAAGAGCCTTTTTGGGGTTCCGACAGTGATAGATGAGTTTAAGCACATTCTCCACGGATACGACGGGCCAGCTGGATGTCTTTGGGCATGATGGTCACCCTCTTGGTGTGGCTGGCGCACAGGCGTCTTCAAACAAACAGACAGACCAGATAAGCTCCTTCCTTCGGTTCAATCGGCTGACTGACTCCCGGAGAGCCATGACAGCGGAGCTCTGGAAGCGCAGGTCGGCCGTGAAGTCCGGGGCGATCTCTCTCACCAGGCGCTCCCCCAGAGCCACTCTTCCAGCCCGGCAGGACGGTAACGGTGAGGCTTCTTCACTCCACCGGTTACCGGGCCGGCGCGCTCTTACGAGCTGCCTTGGTGGCGAGCTGCTTCCTACGTAGGCTACTGTCTGTGACGGGGCGCAAACTGCAGGTTTTATTTCAGCGGCGTGAAACGCCGTCAAACTCTGATTGGTCTATGGGTGGAACTGTTCGCGCCGCCATGTAGCCTAGACTAGTGATTGGTGGGGCGCTCACTGGCGCTTGTAAATTGAAAATCAGAGGACAGTCGGGACAGCCGGGCTCCAGTTCCCCGTGGGTCGTGTTCACAGGCTGCTGCGCAAAGGCAACTATGTATGTCCAGCCGCTGGACATGAGTTGGTTATTTGCTGTCAATCAAAGTAAAGATGAATCTTGTCACGATATTAAAGATACATAGATAGTTCCTCGTATAAATGATGATCGCATGCAGTTTTCTTCTTTCCCCTCGGGGGCATTAGAAGGGATTTGACTCGTTATGTTGAAACAGTGGGTGGCTCTTAAAAGAGTCTTTGTGGAGTTTGCAGTGTCGAATGAAGGAGATTTATTTCTTGGCGGCTTTCTCAGTCTTCTTGGGGAGCAGAACAGCCTGGATGTTGGGCAGCACACCGCCTTGAGAGATGATCACTCCACCCAGCAGCCTGTTACTATGCAATTTACTTGGCGCTGGTGTAGCTCATAAAAGCACTTGGCTTATTTAAAATGAGATCCCCGACCCTGTGCACAAATCATGATGACATTTAAGACATATACAAATATACACTAGGCTACTATGCAGCTGTCTTGGAGGATAAAGGAAGCTCTTTTAAATAAACTGTGAGTGGCTCTTAAAAGAGCCTTTGTGGGGTTCATTCTGTCTGTAATGAAGGAGATTTATTTCTTGGCGGCATTCTTGGCGGCTTTCTTGGACAGTGGCATTGGACGTCCATACAATGTGCTCGTCTCTGGCTGCTGTGTGGGCAAGCCCTTCTTCGCCGCCTTGATCATAGCGTCTTTTGCAGTCACCTCCTTTTCAGCCTGAAGCCGCCGTCTGTGAGACGTGACTTTACGGCGTTTGGAGCGCATTTTTCGAGCAGCCCTGCGTCTTGCGATGTCCCGCAGAACACGTGAACCCTGTTTCGGGTGAGGCTTCGGAGGGCCGCTCCGTGGTGCACCAGGGGCTTGATGAGAAGCGCTGCTGGCAGGTGGTCTAGCATCAACATGCTTGATCTTCCTTGCTGCCTTCCTAGCCGGCGTTGGGGGAACTGCGTTGACTCGTACTTGAGACATAACTAAATTATGATTGTTTAGGCGCTGATCCGGCCTGTATTTATATAGAATATGAGAACCATGTAGACTCGACCCATCACTCTGGCGCAGATAAGTGTGCTTTCTCTAAAACTGAAACCAAATCAAATACAGGCTTAAGGGAATATATTGATTTTTTTTAAAAAATGAAGCAGATAGCAGACACGTTTCACTTCATAATAAAATCATGTGGAGTGCTTAAGATTCCTGCGTTTTGTTTGGAGACAAAGAAGAATCACATATTCACTGCTAGCAGACACTGTTTAAGAGGAAATGACAGCATTAAGCTGGCAAACAAACACAATGCTTTTTCAGGCCAGTTTTGAAAGAAGCCAGTGATTCACGTCACATTTTTGTAGTCAATTTGTGCTCCATCTGGTGTTTCAGAGGAGGTCTGTGGATAGAGATCTGTCGTTATCTGAAGACACCAGAGTACCAGGGCCTGCTGCAAGGTACACACACACACACACACACACACACACACCTTCATCTGATATTAACAGTGCCTTAAATAATGTATAGTGTAGTTTTACTGTATGTTTAATCTACATTATGTGAATGATTTAGACAAGGTAATAAGTCACAACATGATAGTAAATACTCATCACAAAGTTACAGCATCTGAACCCAGTGTGCGTCCGCTCTGGACATGAAGTCCAACGTGCCAAAACACTTTCTGTGGACACAGTGGATCACTTTTATATTTGTGGGTGGGTGCGTGGGTGGGCGGGCGGGCGGGCGTGCGGGCGTATAGGTGCAGCAGAAGGAGGAGTCAGATGATGATTCCCTCTATATGTATATGGGGACAACACTCTCAGAGTGATGGTGGTTCTTGAAATTAAACAGTTTGAGAACCACTGATATTGTATAGACCTGAAGTCCACATACCAGCTCTGACAGTGTCATAAACCGGTTCCGGAAACGGTTCCAAATGTGATGGAACTGATTCCGGTTCCTCAGTGTTTGATCCTGTTCCAGATCCCAACTCTAGTCTTCACACATACAGAACAGACGGGCAGAGCCAGAGAAAACACAACATTAAAGAATCAGGAATAACACATTTTTGTCCTCTACCACGGAAGTGGAGAGGAGACTATGAAATGGTCTCTGTCAGTGTGTGTTTGTTTGTATGTCACACTATAATACTGACTTTGTGCCACTAAGACACTGGTTCTCAAACATGTTAATGTTAAGGACCCCCAAATGTATATGTATTTGGCTACGGACGGACCCCCATCTGAAAGGTGTTTGTGCCAGAGACCCCCATAAGAGAACATTAGTCAACAATATTCATCTACAAGCTCAGCTTGTGGACTGGCTATTTTCAAATAGCCGGAGTATAAAATTGTCATCTCGCTGGGGGACCTCCTGGAACCCCCTCAAGGACCCCTAGGGGTCCCCTGTACACCACTTTGAGACAAGGCTACCATAGGGAACCCCAGTTGTGAGTTCAGTGAGCCTGATCTTCACCTGTCACCTGTGGGCACAGTGGCTCCGTGGGTAGAGGGAATCAGAGGGTCGACCCCCAGGGTCATGACCCCACTTGTATGTGTACTAATTGCTTGTTACATGCTTAAAACCAAGAGATCCAGGTGACATTGGTCTGTACTGACACAATGAAGCCTGCCTGCCTCCTCCATAGTCTGTGATTCCCTCCCAGCTTTATTTTCTGTATTTACCTCCCAGGCAGAATCTGAAACATTCTGCCTTTATGCATCAAACCGGTGAATCTTCACACCTCTGGTCCTGAACCAGGGACAATTTATAATTTAGCAGGCACTAAATTTCCAGAGCCACTTATATTTATCATATTATATGTATAATGTAGGCATTTAGCAGGTGCTCTTATCCAGTGCGACTTAGAGATGGGAATAAGCAGAGTAAGTATGAACTCTGGTTATTCTGATCTTGTACTTGTCAATGACGGGACCTGTCGGTGAGTGAAAAGTTAGTGTGTGTGTGTGTGTGTGTGTGTGTGTGTGTGTGGCAGTGTACACGGTGGTGACCTACCTGAAGAATGAAATGAACGAGGAGATTTCTTCATGACTCTGAGGAACCAACCTGTCGCCCTCTCTCTCTACAGACAGGTACACACAGACAGACAGGTACCGACCATCGACTGAAAAAAATATATGGACGACGGGAGCCATGGCGTCACCCATTGGTTTCTACTGACCTGTTTTGAAGCCACCATTTCAGATCATTCAAATCCACCAGCTTGGAACTTCCGGTCTCGAAAAGCAACCGGAAACTAATTCTATTGGCTGGAAGGGTAGTGAGGGCGGGGCTTCACTCAGTAGAGCCAATAGAAGCCCTAGAAGGACACCCTACTTAGTTTAAAATTAATGGGACCATCATTTACAAAAACACATTGTCCTGAGAATTGAAAGAAGACATTAAACTAGCAACTGAAAGCATAAAGTATTTAATGACTACTAAGGTAATACAAGTGTAAAATTCAAGTGTAAATTCTGGTCAAATAGCCATTGTGTTTAATGGGATGAAAACTATTACTGCATCAAGAGTTGTGTGTGTGTGTGTGTGTGTGTGTGTGTGTATGTAGAGGTTGGAGGCTTGTCTGTCTCAGTTACAGAGTGCTGTAGATGAATACAAAAAGGCCAAGAACGAGTTTGCTGCAAAGGTAAATAAATCCACTTGTTTTACTCTCATTCGTAACAAAATAACTTGAAGAGTTTGTTCAGACTTGCAAGGGTCCATTTAGACCCCCGTAAAGGAACCCAGAGAGTCCCTGGAATCCACTTCTTTGAGAACCACTGAAATAGAGAACCGAAGTCTGACATGACTGCCGCTAGAGGCCGCTATCCCCCTGGGTCACAGAGTTATTATTATGTTTTCCATTGAAAATACCATAGGGTCTCAATAGCATCATGGCATATAAGAACTGTTCTAAAAATGTACAAATCACCCCCAAAATGACCTAACAATTAATCACCCCATGCAGACTTGAATTCATGGATATCTTTTTGTTTTTGTCACATTCCTAATCCAATAAATTGATTTGAATAATTTGACGGCAGCAGTTGCGGTAGGAGACACAAGGAGTCTCCTACCGGAACCGCTGCCGTTCATCAAATTATTGGCTTAGGAATCCGACATCCATGAATTCAAGTCTCCATGGGGTGACTAATCGATAGAAAAGGTCATTTTGGAGGTGAACTATCCCTTTAATACTTTAAATGTGTAAATAAATAAGGTAAAGTAAGTAAAAATTTATAGATATTATATTATGTGCCTCTGTGCTATTGCATACTACTTGCTTACAATCCCCTCTTTCCCCAACACACACAAGCGGAAGATCCACCGCTGGAACTCTGCAGCCAATAGCATCCGTTCCATGGACACAGGTCAGCCAATCAGAAACGGGTCACAAAAGCAGGGAGTTAGCTAGCTGGGACTATTCTTACTTTTGTGTTTTATTAGTATTATTATTCTTTATCTCTGCTGTGCAGTTTTAAAGCAGGAGCCAGCAAATTGTGTGTCTGTCTGTGATTGATTGTCTGTTATATTTTATGACAGAGAGAGCCGTTGGCTTGTTAAATTTAACATGAGGTTCAACTAAAGACAGACAGACATAAAACAGATAACCTCATTCTCTCCCTCTGAGCGCATGACTCACTCACTCACTCACTCACGTGGCGGGGGTGGGCCGCAGCTTTGTGGCAGTCGATTGGTTGGCTCAGAGTGTGACACTATCAATGTGTACTCCTTGTCAATTAAGCTATCTATTAAATCTGTGAAAAAGTTTCAATCTGCAACACCATTTTATACAATATGTAGTGGGAGTCCCTGCTTCATCTGTCTCTCACCTAAGGGGTCCTTGGCCTGAAAAAGGTTGAAGACCCCTTGCCTAGACCATAGACCAGGGGGTGGGCAACTTTGATGATGGAGAGGACCTCTATATTTCCACACTCACTCCAGAGGGCCACATTTCATATACTGTCGGGCAGACTCCTCATCTCGCCATTCTATGTCACACAAAGGTAGCAAAAATAGCCGTTCTACAAGCCCAAAACGCGTCGCACTGCGATGCGTTTTGAGCTTGTAGATCTGCTATTTTTGCTATTTTTGAATTGGAATGCTGATTTAGTTTTTGCTATTTTTGAATTGGAATCCTGAAAAGTAACATTTTTATTTAATTTCAAATGCATTTAATTATATGTTAACTTTATGAACTTAAATACAAATACATTGGACATAAAAAAGACAATACAATTTTAATACTAGTCATTAAACAACCAATATAGACTGAAGTAATTAAAGCGGGTCACGTTTGCATTTTTGGAATTATAACAGCTGAAATCAATTATATATCAGTATTCCGATATTAACCTGCAGGCCGCATTAACACATTGACTGCCTGAATTATTTTCACTGCCTATTATTATTCATGCCAGAGATTTTTCAATGGAAAAAAGAAAGTACTCAGGAGCCGAGATAATTTTTTTTAAAGTTTAAGTTAACAAGGAAGTGGATAGGAGTCTAGATCTTATCTCATATCTCCTTGGTCTTTGGGTCAAATAATTAAAAAAAAGGCTGTGACATCACCAAATGGTTGCTACAGACCCGTTTTAAGGCCACTATTTCAGCGAATATCCACCCTTTGGATATCCGGTCCTGATTCTGGAACCGGAAACAAACGCTATTGGGGAAGGAGGGTAGAACCCAACCACAAGCCCAAAAACATAACAACTTATCAATAAAAAAAAATATGGGACAATAATTTACAATTTGTTTATTATTTTCTTTCTTTTTACTGAATTCAAATTCTTATATGTTTTCTTTGCTTAATGTTTTATTGTAAAGCACATTGAATTGCCCTGCTGTTGAAATATTATGCTATACAAATAAACGTGCCTTGCCTATAGGTACGATGGGCGCAGAGTCGAGTCCTGCTGTCCTGGAGATGAACCAGGGATCCTTGTTCTCCCTGACCTCTGACCTCAAATTGGTCAAACACTTTGACCAGGTACACACCTCCAGAGTTACTCTCCTCTCAGCTCCTGTCCTGTCTTCTCCTCTCACCTTCTCTCTTGTCCTGTCCTCTCTTCTCCTCTCAACTATTCTCCTATCACCTCCTCTCCTCTCCTGTCCTGTCCTCTCCTCCTGTAGAGAAGGACCATTTTGGTGATTCATTTATCATTATTATTGTTATTATTATGATTTATTATTGTCGCTGTACGCCTGGTCCTCAACACTCCAACCTTTTCACATCTCCCCCCTTTTCCGCTCTCTCCATTGGCTCCCGGTTGCCGCCCACACCAAAACACTGATGTTGGCCTATAAGGCAAAGGCATGGCACCCCCATACCGTTAAAGCCTGATCCAAGCCTACAACCCCTCCCGCTCACTCAGATCAGCTAACACAGGGAACGATGGAAGGTGTCTGAACCTTCCCTAAACTTCTGTTTATGTGGATAATAATCCACATGAACAAAATAATTGATTAAATAAATATTTCAAAAGTGTTACTGACATGCGTGTGCTTTCTCTACAGGTGACAGGTTTGGGTGTGAAAGGATTTCCTCCAAACTCATTCGCTGGTTAGTGCACAGGAGGCGGGACCTCAGCCTGCTAATCATTCCACAGTCAGTAAATGAAGTGCAATTTACAATTTAGGCATTTAGCAGGCGCTCAATAAGCAATTTAAACTATCACATACTATACATAGAATGCAGAGAAAGAGTGTTGTGCCTCAAGAAACTAGGATACCAGGTAAACCAAGAACCTAGCATCTGTCTAAACAACTTATCTAACAATATGTGCATCGAAACTAGAAGATACCAGGTAAACAATGAACCTAGCATCTGTTTAAACAACATTCTATCAAAGTAAATTGTTAGCATAAACAGGATGTGTTCTGTGGTTAAACCCAGGGGTGGAAAGTAACTAAGATGAAAGACTAATGATTACTACTGATAGTGTCTCAACTGTAAACCTTCCATGAGGTACTTTATCTCCTCCTTTTTGACCAATCACAAACTGAGGAATAAGAGAATAGTACTATTTACTTTTGGGTTATTTAGTCAAGTTTGAAATTGAACTGTTTTAAACTTTTATATTGAAAAATAATTAAAAATACATAATTTGCTACAACCTTTTACATGTGTATTTGATTTAAAACATGTGTCATCTGTGTTTGTATTGAAATGCTGATGTGTCACCAGCAGGGGTCAGCAGTGTTTTATGTCTACATCAACATTGCGTTCACCTAGATTATAGATCAGTGGTTCTGAAGCTTTTTCATGTCATGGACCCATAAATTAATGTATATTTGGCTGTGGACCCCCATCTGAAAATAGTTTGTGCCATAGGCTATATTATTTTAGAAAATAGCGGATGTACAGTAAGGGTAAAACTAAATACTAACCCCTGGGGGTCTCCGGACCACACTTTACGGGTCCATTTGGTTCCTAACTATCAAATCATTTAGCTGGGGACCCCCTGGAACCCCCTTAAGGACCCCTGCGGGTCCCCAGAGCTCACTTTGAGAACCACTGTTCTAGATGAACACAAAATACTGGTGACAACAAAATGCATAACCAAATAGGATGTTGATGCAGACTAAAACCTTTTCCAAGCGCTGCCATCAAACTAAGAGCCTTGTGCTTACAAATCTCAGTTGTGTCATAATGAACCCTGGTCATCACTGGGTGTATCTAGTTACTAGTAGAGTCAGTCATTCTGTCAGGGATAGTGCTATTTGCTGTGGATTTTCATATTTTGACCAGCCACCTTCAACCTCAAATATGCCCTAACACATGGCCTTGCGTGGTGCGGTCATTGAAAACATGTTTCTCCTGTTGTGGTCAGTATTGTGTTAAACATCATGATGTGGTCATTACATTTGGAGTATGTATGCTGTAGATTCAATTATATTTACACTCTAAGCCATACATGGGCAACTGGCGGCCCGGGGGCCACATGCGGCCCCCACCTTCACTTAATGCGGCCCGCAGGTTAATATCGGCATACTGATATATTATTGATGTCAGCTGTTACAATTCCAAACATGACCCGCTTTAATTACTTCAGTCTATATTAGTAGCTTAATGACTAGTATTAAAATTCTAGTGTCTTTTTTTATGTCCAATGTATTTGTATTTGTTAATAAAGTTAACATAAGTATAACTAAGTGCATTTGAAATAAAATAAAAAAAATACTTTTCAGGATTCTAACAAAATCTGGATTCCAATTGAAAAATTGCAAAAATAGCAGATCTACAAGCTCAAAGTGTAGATCGGCTATTTTTGCTACTTTTGTGTGACATAGAATGGCGAAAAAAAGTCAAAATACGGCGAGACAGTATTATGCAATGTGGCCCTCTGGAGTGAGTGTGTAAATATAGTGGCCCTCTCCATCATCAAAGTTGCCCACCCCTGTATTTGGTAACCTGCTGGAAAGGAAAGACTTACTAAAAAGCATGAGACAAATGTTAAAAATATAGTGCTTTAGCTACCCATGTAATCATGTATTAACTTGGTTTCCAGTTGGCGAATTATTTTGATTTACTGTATGCTTTTTGTCTAATTGTTTTTCAATTTCAACTTTTCTTCAGTAAAATCCTACCAACTACATCACATGGTCTGTTTCTTGGAGGAGTTGATGCAAAAAAGGAGTTGAGCTTGTTTTTTATTTCAGTTCCTACATTGACAAGGGAATGGTTTTTGAAAAGTAATAATATACTGTCATAAAAGTCGTACAACACTGTAATTAACCGCTTAAACCCTCTATTCTGAGTACAACAGATCTGAGTTGCAACTGTACTTGGACTGCTTTTTTCCCCCTACACTAGATATCTTCGCCAAAATCTACAAGCTTACAACACGTTGCAAACACAACGCCTTGTGAGCTTGTAGATCGGCTATTTTTGGTGAATGTTCCCCCTAGAATCAGAATCAGTTTTATTGTCACATCACAGGTTTACAAGGTAAAAAAGTGGGTGAAATTCTTTTTTGTACATCGTTCCCATCGCAACGTTAGTTTCCATAGAAAGAAGAGGGGGGGGGGGGGGGGAGAAGAAGAGGGTGGGGGGCAGGTGGGAAGGAGATCAAAACAAGAGAGCAACAGAAGGCCAGACAGTTATCTACATATTTACAAATTACCTGAGATAATAAAAAATAAAATACTAAGGTGCCTGAGCATAGCAGCAATGTATTGTATACTGTGCATGTTATACTTATACTGTGCATGATAGACAATGGACGTTAAGGTGCTTAGAGGAAAAGGAGCACAATAAAAAAAATAACCAAAAAAAAAAGTCAGTGCGTTGTGCAAAAGGTCAGTGCGTGTCCACCTAGAGTGGACTGACCCTAGTATAATCCGCAAGTAGCTCCATGAGGGAGTGCAACAAAAAGTCATTTGTACCCGGTGTAGTCCACAGGTGTGTTCAGGAAGAGCCAGAAAAAGTCTGCGCCGCCTGCTGTCAGGCTGCTGAACAAGGCCCATGCCTCATCCAGGCTTATGCCCCATTCAGCATTCTGACAGCAGCTGGATTGAAACTACACCAAAACCTGGTGGTGGAACTCTTGATACTGCGGTAGAGCCCCTTGCCCGGTCGTTGTAGGGGGTTGAACAGTCTGTGACTTGGGTGGTGCTTGTCCTTGATGATGCGCTTGGCTTTGACCACGCACCGCTTTTTGTACAGTTCCTGGAGCGCTGGGAGCTCGATTCCCATTATCCGCTCTGCCGATCGCACTACTCGTTGTAGGCTGATCTTTTCTCGGGCAGTGCAGTTCCCGTACCAGGCCGTGACACAGCCTGTTAGGATGCCTTCAACAGAACTGTTGTAGTACAGCCTGAGGATGCGATGTCCTACTCCGAGCTTCTTCAGGCGGCGGAGCCAGTACAGTCGCTGCTGAGCCTTTTTCCTCACGTGTGTGGAGTGCGTCTCCCATTTGAGGTCCTCCTCGATGTGTACTCCGAGGAACTTGAACTCGCTGACCCTTTCCACTGCAGCACCGTCGATGAGGATGGGCGCATGGTCTCTCCGCGGCCTCCTGAAGTCCACGATCAGTTCTTTGGTCTTGTCGACGTTAAGAGAGAGGTTGTTCTCCCGGCACCAGTGTGCCAGTGATTTGATCTCCTCTCTGTAGTCAGACTCGTCGTTGTTGACGATTCGGCCTATCACTGTCGTGTCGTCCGCGTACTTTATGATGGTGTTGGAGACATGTGTGGCTATGCAGTCATACGTGTACAGGGAGTAGAGGAGAGGGCTCAGCACGCATCCCTGGGGTGCTCCGGTGTTGAGGGTCAGGGGGTCGGATGTGATGCTGCCCATTCTCACCACCTGATGTCGGTTGGACAAGAAGTCCTGTATCCAGTCGCACATGCTTGGGTGTAGCCCTAGGTCTCTGAGCTTTTTGTCAAGTATTGCTGGGACAATGGTGTTGAATGCTGAGCTGTAGTCCACGAACAGCATACGTACAGAGCAGGGATACTCAAATAGCTGAACCTGTGGGCCACATTACCAAAATGGCAAGGGGCCAAGGGCCAGTTGATAAAATGACAACATTAAAGGGACAGTTCATGCCTTTAATTCATTTGGGGGAATGACCCATCACGTTAATGCAATTTCATATTTCAAAGATTCATTTTCAGGCAAACATGTCCACAGTAAGATGAACATTTTAAAGTATGAATGGGGTTACTAGGTGTAAGTATGTAGGATTAGTAGCCTGCCAAAGTTTGTACTTTCCCTTTAAATGTCCATTGCCTTATTGACAATGCATTGGGTGCTTAAATTTCTTGCATAACATGAGATCATTCTTTTACTTCCTATTGTTACTGAGATCCAGTATAAACAACATCAAACTAATGAAACAAATGCAATCTTTTTGTTTGTTGGCAATTGCCAAACATACAGTATATCAATAGTTACTATGATTTGTTAATCATCATCATGAAGTTGTTGACGTGTGCTAGGTGAAGCCTCCTTCTATCGTCCAATCAGGGGAGAGATGGTTCTAAGAGCATCAATTGGTGGATGTGGTCTAGGGGCGAACTCTCTCCTCCAATTGGGCGTAGCGTTTCAACATCCCATCAACCACCTGGAACACACACACACCAAATTTAACGATTTAGGCATTTAGGTGGCGCTCCTATCTATAGTGACTTAAACAAGGTAAACACACACATAGAATGCATAGAGACAGTGTAGTGTCTCAGTAAACTATAGGATCATAGAATACAGACAGTGTAGTGTCTCAGTAAACTATAGGATCATAGAATACAGAGACAGTGTAGTGTCTCAGTAAACTATAGGATCATAGAATACAGAGACAGTGTAGTGTCTCAGTAAACTATAGGATCATAGAATACAGAGACAGCGTAGTGTCTCAGTAAACTATAGGATCATAGAATACAGAGACAGTGTAGTGTCTCAGTAAACTATAGGATCACAGGTAAACCAAGAACCGATCATCAGTCTAAACAATATACTATCAAAATAATCTGTACAAACTATAGGATACCATGTAAACTATTAACTTAGCATCTGTTTAAATAACATGCCATCTAAAAGAAACATTGTGGTCAAGAAAAACAAGCCTAAAACCCCCCACCAACACAAAACAAACACCCTTAATTCAGACTTTAAGTGAAACAAAGTTATCAGGGATCCACAATGTCAGAGATGTTGTTTCTATTCAAGACAAGACATGTGATGCTTTTATTAGAACATGGGTCAGGAGGCAGTGCCTTGCTCAGGGACAGTTTCTAACTACAGGTCAGAGATTATTAAACAGAAAGATTTCATTTGATAAGTGCTGCTAATACATACTAGATGTGAAAAAACACTTGAACCATAAATGATGTCCAAAAAATGTTACTATTCAGGATCCAAATTCAAAAGCATTAAAAGTAGCAGATCTACAAGCTCAAAACACGTCACTTCGCGCCAATATTTCGAGCTTGCAGATCTGCTACTGTTGATGCTTTTGTGTGACGCTGTAGTATGATCAAGTAGGGCAGGGGTCTTCAACAGGGGGTCCGGGGACCCCTAGGGGGTCCTCAGAGTTACTGCAGGGGAGCCGCCAAATGTTTGTGTGATATGATTTACATTAACCACTTGAACCCTAGCATCCATACTCTGAGGAGAACTTTAGCCAAAAATAGCCTATCTACAAGCTTGTAGATCTGCTATTTTTGGCAAAGAGGTACACAATTTTATACAATATAGAGGGGGTCCCTGCTTCATCTCTCTCTCAGCTAGGGGGTCCTTGACCTGAAAACGTTGAAGACCCCTGAAGGAGGGCATTCATTTATGAAAGAAAAAAAACACAAACAGTTAAAATATGGAGATAGGAGGTTTCTTAAGTTGTGTTCTCACCCCCAGCAGACTGTGTCCGCTGTGTTTGAGGTAAACATCGTCAGCTCTCTCCAGGCTGGGTGATGTGAACAGGAAGCATGTTGGAGGCAACAACACTCAACCAACACGACTTCTCACCCTGTAGAGAAACATGAGTCACGTTCAAAGAAATGAGTCAGTCCTTTATCATCACTGGGATTCAGCTGCTGTCCCTTAAACAGTTAACTGAAGTAATTAGTAGTCCAACTAGTCCAGAGAAGTCTACAAGTACTAAGTACGCTGAGCTTTACAACTGCAGAGTAGTTCTACCCGAGTGGATATAGAACACAAGTACAGACTAGGAGGCTGCAACACAAGTAGTTCTGAGTACTGAGTATTGAGTAGTCCTAAAACAAAATAAAAGGAAACGGTGCTGCCTGGGTCCGATCACAGTGGCTCAAAACAGGTGCTCTTCAGTGGAACAGGTATAGTAATAGAAGCAAAGAAACCAAAGGCAGACTAGGGAAAAAATACTGAGGCACACCGTCTTCAGGTGAAAAAAAAATGATTTATTTTAGCAGATGAGCAAGGCTGACCGACGCGTTTCCACACTTAGGTCTTCAACAGGGTTCCCTGGTCTACCTTCACCACAAGCAGCACTTTGGTTTCCTTTGCTTCTATTGAGTAGTCCTATAAGTACTCCCACAATTACCTATACTTGTCTACCCGTACCGAGTAGTTTTATATTAAGAAGAGTACTACAGTCTTATTTAGTCAGTAAACCTTCCCTTGTTCAATTCAGGTTAAAAGCCCTGGAGGCAAAGAGACAGACAGACGTTTAGGTAGTCGATCCTCCCCACAGCTCCCAGGAACAGAGTCATCCCAGGCTTCAAGACAAAAGTCCTGGGAACGATGGCCTTAGTGGCCACGACCATCTTCACCTCCTCCTCTGTCAACAAGCTGAGCAGACAGACAGACAGACATTCATGTTATTTCTGTCTAATATGAAATGAAAACCTACTTAACAGACTACATAAAGTGTTGTGTACAGACTCTGTTTCACTCTATTGTTATCTTTAGTTTGCTTTGTCTCTGATCTGATTCAGTTGCACGCACACACACACACACACACACACACACACACACACAGAATCTGATGGATTATAGATTAAAGATGAACTCACATCCTGTTCCTTCATGATTCCAGGTGTGTCGTACAGCCAGTGAGCGTCTTTCAGCTCGTTGTGAGTGAACTCCACCACTGGAGCACTGCAACCTGACAATACAAACTACCGTACAATAAACCACTGGAACCGGACAATATAAACTACAATAAACCACTGGAACCTGACAATACATAATACAATAAACCACTGGAACCTGACAATACAAACTACAATAAACCAGGATACTGAATTAAAACACTGTTCACTATGGGTAGAGCAAAACTAGAATGTATAATGTAGGTATTTATCAGATGCTCTTTATCCAGAGTGACTTACAATAAACAAGGTAAACACATATATAGAATGCACAGAGACAGTGTAGTGTCTCAGTAAACTATAGGATCATAGAATACAGAGACAGTGTAGTGTCTCAGTAAACTATAGGATCATAGAATACAGAGACAGTGTAGTGTCTCAGTAAACTATAGGATCATAGAATACAGAGACAGTGTAGTGTCTCAGTAAACTAGGATCACAGGTAAACAAGAACCTAGCATCAGCCTAAACAATATACTATCAAAATAATAATCTGTACATTGAAACTACAGGATACTAGGTAAAAAATGAACCTAGCATCTGTTTAAATAACCTGCTATCTAAGTAAAAAATGTTTTTAAAGGTTTAATGACATTCACTTTTACACCACAAAGTCTTTGTCCTGGTCCTTCAAAAGTGTACAAAAAGTTTTAAGTGAAAATACCATTCCAGTGATCAATGGCAGGTGTTTTTCTCTCACATTTCTAAAGCCTTTTCAACTGCAATGAAAAAATAAATCTTTGCCTGCGGGTGTCGCTGGTGAGGGATTTTGCCTGTCAATCATCGCCTCTGCTCCGCCCCCCCCCCCAAAGGAAAGGATAGGGGAGGGGAGGGGCGAGGGCGGGATTAATCGACTGTGACCTCACTGTCGAAGGGCCAAGCTCAGATTACTTTTCAGCCTAATTATTCAGAAAACCCCAGACCACAGAAAATCCGCTGAATGTTCTAAGTTCAGGTTTTTTGGGTGTAATTGAGGTCATAAAACCCCAAATAAAACATTGAAAATAAAAAAAGTGAAAATGAATGTCATGATACCTTTAACATTGTGGTCAAGTAAAAAACATGCCTAAGTACTAGTGATGTGCGGGTCGGGTTTTTTCATGACCCGCCCCGCCCCGCCACGGAACCCAACCCGCCTCAACCCGCCCCGCGAACCCATATATAAATCTATGGCTCAACCCGCCCCGCGACCCGCGGTAAAAAAAAAACGGTAAAATCATGAAGGAAAATAATCTTCACTGCCCTGCCAAGCTAAAGAGCAGTAACTACGAAAACAAAAAACACTGAAAAATGGGATTCAAAGTGATTCAACTGGTCAGCCAAATGAGATATCGGCATATAAGTGATATTAAACTAGTTGTACATCTGTTCTTGAGGTAATTGTTGACCTTTAGGATACACAAATAAGTCGGTGTGTCCAAAAACGTAGTTACTGCACTTTGGCTTGGCAGGGCAGTATACACCCCAAGTGTATTCAAACTGTTTTATTGTTATTATTCTTATTCTTATTAGGAATAAAGAAAATAAATTTTTATTTTTTTTTATAAATGTGCCCAATGCAGTTTCACATACAAATGCAAATATTTTGATCACCCCGTTACTGGTAAACGTTTGAAAAGAAATGGTGTTATTAGTTGTACTTTTACAATATCATTTATCTGATTAAGTGTATGTGTGGCCTATGTGGGAAAACCCTTGAGAGCTTTAAAAACAAGAATTTCAGAGCATACAGGAGTTATATTAGAACCAAAGATTTTAGGAACCCAGTGGCTCTTCATTTTGCGGAGGCCAAACATTGCATTTGATGGCCAATATGTCTTTGGCTACTTTTTTTTCTTTTTAATTGAAAATGTGTGCAAATCGTCTTTATATATCTGAATATATAAATTATATACATTTTAAACTCAAATCTTTGCTTCTGGGGGTCCCTGGAACAAAATATTTTCAGATGGGGGTCCCTGGCCAAATACATAATTTTGGGAGGTCCTTGACATGAAAAAGTTTGAGCACAACTGATATCAGAAGCAATAAGATTTGAGTTAAAAAAGTTCACTTTAAAAATATATATTCAAAGATTTCCACACATTTTCAAAAATAGTAGATCTACAAGCTCATAGCGCGGCAGATGAGCTTGTTTATCTGTATACAGCTTGTATATCTGTCCTTTGCCTCATTCTGAAGCAGTGGTGTAAAGTAACTAAGTACATGTACTCAAGTACTGTACTTTAATGGAGTACTTCCAATGTTCAGAACTTTTACTTCTACTCCACTACAAATATTGTACATCTACTCCACTACAATTATTTGAAAACTTCAGTTACTAGTTACTTTGCAGACATAAATTATTATATTATAAAACATGCATTAACCACTTTGGCCCCGTTTTATATGTAGGCTATTTGAAAATAGCCGATCTACAAGCTCACAACTTGTGAAATTGTAGATTTGCTATTTTCAAACATTTTAGTACTTTCAGTATATTTTGATGCCAATACTTTTGTACCTTTACTCAAGTAACATTTTGAACGCAGGCCTTTTACTTGTAACAGAGCATTTCTCCATTGCAGTATTGATGTGATATTGATTGAAGTAGAAAATGTGAGTACTTTTTCCACCACTGTTTTGAGTAAGACCTTGTGTCGAAACTTTAATCTTCAAATAAAGCCTTGACTGGGAGTTTCTTGTACAGTTACGGCGTGCAGACTTCTATTATTTCTTATATTTCTTATATAATATATTAATCCACTGTTGGGTGTGGAACTCCGCTCAGAAGGAGTACCACATCAACTACCTGGAGCTGTTGGCAGTCTTCCTCGCTCTCAAACGGTTCGAGAGCCGCATTGTGGGGTGCCATGTTCTGGTCAGAACGGACAACACCACGACAATGTGCTATGTCAACAAGCAAGGGGGCCTGGGCTCCGTTGTGTTGGACAATTTAGCACGCGAACTGACGCTCTGGAGCATGTTGCACCTAGCCTCGTTACGCACCTCCCATGTACCGGGTCTCCTCAACAGCGGTGCGGATCTGCTGTCTAGAGGCGAGCTTCGGTACGGGGAGTGGTCTCTCAACCCGCAGGTTGCGAAACTGATCTGGGTCCGGTTCGGACGGGCTCAGGTCAACTTGTTTGCATCCGGTGGAAACGCGAAGTGCCCACGATTCTTTTCGTTGAATCACAAGGATTTCTCCTTGGGGGTGGATGCTTTGGCGCACGTCTGGCCAGACGTTCTGCTGTATGCCTTCCCGCCCTTGGAACTGATCCCTTCAACGCTGGAGAGGGTCAGGGTCCAGGGCAGGACTGTGCTGCTGGTGGCTCCAGCATGGGGGGTGTGGAGATTACTCCTCTCCTCTACGCCAAGCCATGGCCTCTCCCGCCTTTCAGAGACCTTCTGAGACAAGGCGGGGGCAAGGTGTTTCACAGGTACCCTCAGAATCTGAACCTTTGGGTTTGGCCCGTAAGAGGCTAGTGGGGGCTCTTCTTCCACGACCAAGGTGTGGCGGCATCTGGGATGATGCACGCAGTCTTTGGTGTGGGGGCCTGTGGCGGCCAGGAAGGTAGTGTACGTACCTTGGGGCACGTTTTCTCCTACTGCTTTCCGGGTCAAGCTGGAGTGACCGAGTGGGAGTGAGCAAGTGGCCGAGATTTTGGGGATTGGAATTCAGCTAGTGAGTGAGTGAATATATACACACACACACTCTAAATTTTGCCACTATTTTTTTTAACTACTACATATATTTTAATAACTGCATTCACAATCTAATCTAGACCAACTGTGCAAGACATGACAAACAAGTACTCCTTTTAAAAGTGTGATCGTAATCACTGTTCTCAGGGGGGACCATCAGTGATTCAACTTTCTCTCTGTTATTACCTGTATTATCATCATGACTTAAATAGGGTAAGTGATTTTCTTTGGTTAAAATAAGTGTTAAATAGCTCTGTATTCTGATAGTACTCATTGCTATAGAGTGTTTGTTCAGTAAAAGGAGTCTCCTTGTCTCTCCAGCTCTTTATAAAACAGAAAATGCATTTTCGTTTCAGTTTGTTTCATTTCCAATTTTATCCAATCAGGATAGAGAACTCAATCAGGATATAGATTAAACAAGTGAAATTGGAAGTGATGACACTAAGAAATTAGCAGGCAAAATTGGAACTGGAACACTATAAAAATGAAGCTTAAAAATCGGTACTTTCTCCTGATTGGCTGAGATTTTGACACCTACCGGAAAATGTATTTTCTGTTTATTAAAGAGCTGGAGAGACGGGGAGACTCCTGTTACTGAACAAACACTCTAAAGCAATGATTACTATCAGAATATAGTGCTTTAACCTTTTAACAAAATACTTTTTGTTTTAACCAAAAAATATCACTTACCCTACTTTAACACCTACTGTAGAATATCCACCTACACCGTCATCACAGTCAGTAATGGAAGAGACTTTACAATAAATTGTCATGTGCATAATTACTCTCACATACCTCACAGAAATTCCTAATGTTTTTGGAGGAAAGGGGTGTGTGTGTGTGTGTGTGTGTGTGTGTGTGTGTGTGTGTGTGTGTGTGTGTGTGTGTGTGTGTGTGTGTGTGTGTGTGTGTGTGTGTGTGTGTGTGTGTGTGTGTGTGTGTGTGTGTGTGTGTGTGTGTGTGTGTGTGTGTGAGGACATCATTGTCCCGTGAGCCGCGGGTTAGCATCGAGTAGCACTGGCTTAAAGTGTAACATTGTTTTCTCACTCAACAGTAAACAAACCAACATACCGTATAAGTGTATACAGGGTATCTGCACATTCTAAAGTTACAATTTAATGACTTTTAAGACCTTTGTGAAAACAGACGATCTACAAGCTCACAGTCAGGTTAGGAATTTCACGCCAGCCATGGCCGTCGTTGCCCCTCTCATTGGCCGTGTGCCCCTCGAAAAATTACATGCCTTCACGGCCACAGTGGCCGTGGTGCCCAAGCTGATTTCACAGTTTTTCCTCTGCGCGATTTTCCTGTCAATATGTTTTTTTTTTTAGACAACAGTCCCTTTGGTTGAGCTGCGCATCTACAACATGACAGGTGGTAGGTAGGTTTGATTTTGAGCCTCGTATGAACTGTCGGAATCCCGCAATTAACGCAGTGTAATACGACACAAAAGCATCACCGGGCCAAACAGGAGATAAATCTAACGCAGCCTGTTGAACTAATCAATGGTAGGTTTGATTTCTAGCCTGTATTCCAGTGTGTGTGTGTGTGAGAGAGAGGATCCCTCGTTTAAGTGAATTCCCTTCACCTGTTGTACTGCTGTGCACAACACGGCAGATCTCCGCCAGGCCAGGGTGACCTACCCAGGCCCATGAAATTCATAGGCAGGCATAGTAGCCAATTAGAAGGAAATCTGCTAAAACTGACTCATATACTACTGATACAGAACCATATATTGGCTATGGCTATATATTGTCGCTGTCGGGTGGAAACCTTGTATGTTCCTTTTTTTTGATTATTTAAAAACAATTTAAAATGGTGAAAATAGCTAATCTACAAGCTGTAATTATTAATAAATACTATATTTTAAATATTGAAAAAACAACTAAAGTCATTATTAGTGCAAATTCAATCACATTTCATTTGAATGAAATTAACTTCTGAGGAAAATACATAAAATGTCTAATCTGTGAATCTAATTTGATTAATGTGACCCCTACTTCAGTCAGTGAAGTCCAGGGCTGAATGTGACATATTGAGACCTATATAACTAAATATTGGTCATTTGCCAACACATTATTTTGTGAAATAAATGAGTTATATTTCACAGATAGTTATAAATAAAATCATCCTTAACCTTCAAGTTAAATTCATTATTTCCGTGGACTTAAAAATATATTTTTTTGTATGGCCTTCCTGCCCTGGCATTTGGCCTTTGTGCCCTCAAAAAAATTACAACACCAAAGGCCAAGTGGCCTTGCCCCTAAAATGACCAAATTCAAGGCCTGCTCACAGTAGTATAGCCGTTTCTCAATACGTGTTCTTGTCTGTACTCCCGTCCTCGCGAACTTGTGATACGTCATCAATCGCTTCCCAAGTAAGTACCGTTCCAATCCTCAAGTTCGCATCTGACCAAGTACAGATCAAATAACCGTATGTGAACTTGATCCGCCCACTTCACCGAGGATCCATCAGAGCTGACTCGTGAGGACTTTTCACAGCAGATTGCCCACAATGCAACACCGCACCGGACCACCAGCACTTGAAAAACAGGACCAATATGGCGCACACGGACCGCGGTAAGAAATGTCCGAATTCTTTCAGAATGTAGTTTTAAGATTTATTTAAGGCTTGAATGTTGTTAATTAACTTCAAATACAGTATGTGGCTGATTTGTGCACCGAACCTTCGGACGTTTGAGTAGCCGGCTAGCTGCTGTTAACCCGGCCGCAGATGACCGGCCCGTCAGACTACTGTACCCCGCCTAAGAAGCCTTATTTGTGGCCAGTCCTTTTGAAAGTGTCCGCTGGTTCAGCTGGGTCTTTGTAGTGGTTCAAATGAGATCTAATTAGTTGTGGATATATTTATTGGACATCTATAATAGTCTCAGCTAATTTTGGGGAGATAAAACTGACTCTGACTAATGTTTGATATGTGTTTATGCGAGTAGTATTAACGTTATTTTACTTCAATACTATACGTCCAGGGAGTTCATTCTGCGCTGAGCTGTTAACGAGACTTTTCACCAAGCAAGAGGACTTCATCCAGAGAAATATGCATACTGTTTATCAGTTGTGGAAAAAGTACTCACATTTTTTACTTGAGTAAAAGTAACAATACTGCAATGTAGAAATACTCCGTTACAAGTAAAAGTCCGGAGTACAAAAGTATTGGTATCAAAATGTACTTAAACACCAAAAGTAGAAAGTACTCATTATGCAGAATGTCCCATTTCACAACTTTTCTAATGCATAAAATGTATAAAAATCTTTTGAAAATAGCAGACCTACAAGTCCTATAAGTGAGCTTGTAGATCGGCTATTTTCAAAAGGCCGAAATGTATATAGGGCTGAAGTGGTTAATGTATGTTTTGTAATAACAATCTAAATCTACAAAGTAAATAGTAACTACATTTTTCAAATAACTGTAGTGGAGTAAAAGTACAACATTTGCCTCTGAGGCGGAGTGGAGTAGAAGTAAGAGTAGGCTACTGAAAATTGGAAATACCAGTACACCAGTAAAGTAGAACTACCTCAAACTGCGACTGTTCGGGGGGCCTTGACGGGACGCACGGGGGGGCGACGGGACGCACGGGGGGGCGACGGGACGCGCGACACGACGGGCAATAACCCCACGCTTGCAACTACTTTCGCCTGCGCACTTCACCGGGTATGGTCTAGTATATATAATGTGTGTGTATATATATATATATATATGTTTATTCTGTTATATATATATGTTTATTCTGTTTAGTTTTATATATTATAATATACCACTCAAGTCCAGATGTTTTACATTTTAGCGGCCAAGAAAATGTTACATACGGGTTGAAACAAGTGTTTAAATCGCTGATTTAGTCAGCCTGTGCCATGTTTTCCCAATGCAATCTTACTGGAGCAGTACAGCACATGCGGACGGGGGTTGACTGGCCACAGGCTGACTAAAAAAGGGGTTTAAACGCTTTTTTCAACCTGTCGTTAAAAATGTCTTGGACGATAAAATCTATAACATCTGAGAGAAGGGGGGCTGACCTTTACTTTTGTGTGGAAAAAGGGCCACTGGCCAATATTCGCCGGTGTCGTCACCTGCCTGCACCCGACGTTGTGGAGCCTCATCTAGGAGCTATACAGCAGAGGGAGAGGTTCCAAATGGGGCTAGTAATAAAACACTAGTAAAGGGTGTTAGTATATAATAACTTAATATTCCGATTGGAGCTAAACTAATATCAGACTTTATCCTTCAACTTCTCGTGTATGCCCCCAAATGACTGGATATACAGGTTTTGTAGCAATTGTAGAAATATTAGACCTTGATTGTCGAATTTTTAAGCATGTTATAATCATATATATAGGCTACTTTACCTTAGAACATTTTTTAATATTTTATTGTCTCCGCCAGTATGGTGGAGAGTGTGTTTTCGTCTCCGTCCTTCCGTGTGTGTGTCCGTCTCAGCCAAGCTAACATTGGTCAAGCTTCACGTGACACGTGACAATATGTTGTCACCAATGCTTTGATTGGCTAGCGAGACGCATGATGAAATAAAAACCTATAAATAGGTGACGCACTTCAAAACATCATTTATATTGTTTGAAGTGAGCTTCCATCAGCCAAGCTAACATTGGTCAAGTGACACGTGACAATATGTAATATAAATAGGTAAGACAGGATTAATCAGGAACAGTACTGGCGGAGACCTGTGCTCCGAGGAGCACATTTTCTAGTTTAAGTTGTTACACAATCGGTCAGTATCATAATAAACTAGAAAGAAACAGTGTGGGATCGCTAAGATCCCACTATCTATTTATAGTACATATTGTGATGTCACGTGAAGCTTGACCAATGCACGAAGTTTCTAGCTAAAGGTATGAAGGACTAGTTAGCCGTCAAAAAACAGGCAGAATAATACTAATAACTAGAAAGTACTGTTCCTGAAGAAACAGTGTGGGATCGCTAAGAATGTTGAGCTGGTATTGAGTATTGATAGTGTTAGAGTATTGATAGTGTTAGTAGTGTTAAAGGTTTGAAAGGTTTGAAAGGTTTGAAAGGTTCTAACGGTTCTAAAGGTTTGAAAGGTTCTAAAGGTTCTAAAGGTTCTAAAGGTCTACGGATCTAAAGCTTTGTCGGTGTTGAATAGTGTAAAATGTAGTTTTCTAGGGTAAAACTATGGTTGCTAGGGTCTGATAGCCGGTTGCTAGGTTCTAATAGGTGGTTGCTAGGGTCTAATTGGTGGTTGCTAGGGTAAAACAGGTGGTTGCTAGGGTAAAACAGGTGGTTGCTAGGATCTAATAAGCGGTTGCTAGGGTCCAATAGGGGGTTGCTAAGGTCCCTACGTGTGGGGCACAGTGCTGGTGACAAAGCGAGGCGGCTGGTTGTGGACAAACTATTGGAGGAATGTGACATTCTGTGCTTACAAGAGACATGGTTACCTAAACAAGACCTAGAAAGGCTGAATTCACTGCATGCTAACTTTCATGGAGTTGGAGAGTCTACTACTGACCTCTGTGATAGAATAGCTCATGGTAGAATACCAGGTGGTGTGGCGATTCTCTGGAACAGTAAATATGATCCTCTGGTTACAGTGATTAGACTAGAGGTAAACTGGGCCATTGGTATAGAGATCAAGTATGAAAATAGGTCATTTATTATTGTAAATATATACACACCTTATGAATCATATCAAAATGAAGACGAATATCGCAATAGATTGGCATTTATTAATGCATTCATCAAGGACAATGCCACAACCTGTGTCTATATCATTGGTGACCTGAATGCTGATATATCGGATGACAAATCTCTGTTTGGAAAATGTCTACTGCAATATTGTAATGATAATAATCTTATATTGACAAGTAAATCACTATTACCTGAGAAAAGCTATACATATATTAGTGAAGCATGGCATACAGTGTCATGGCTCGACCACTGTATATATGCACAGCTGATGCACATGCTTCTGTTGATAACATAACTATCTGCCATGATCTGGCCACCACAGATCATATCCAGATTATAATGACCCTAAATGTTGAAAATATCCCAGCTATAGCTGTGGATAACAGTAAAACATACACAGGGAGGCTGGATTGGACTAAGCTAAGTGAGAAGGATATTAATCACTATACCTCACTCACAGACAAATCATTAGACTCTGTTAGACTTCCTAGAGAAGCCATGCAGTGCAGTGACATCAACTGTAAAAATGTGCATCATTGTAGAGATTTATGTTCTACTTATGATGTTATCATTAGCATGTTAAATGCCTCAAGTAAGGGTCTTTACAAGGGTAAGAAAAAGGAGTTCAGTATAAAACCTGGTTGGAATGAATATGTGACTGAGCTACACACTGCTGCTAGAGATGCTTTTAAAGTATGGTCAGAATCAGGTAGGCCAAGACAGGGGTCTGTGTTTGAACAGAAACAGGCCACTAACGCCAAATACAAGTATGCTGTCCGATTCATTAAAAAAAATGAGGACACAATGAGGGCTGACTCACTTGCCAGAAAGCTGCGCAACAACAGCTGTTTTGATTTCTGGCAAGAGGTCAAAACCTTAAACAGTAGTAAAACTCCCTTACCGTCATCCATTGAAGGTGTGTGTGGGTCTGGCAACATTGCAGAACTGTGGCGGCAACACTATTATGAGCTGTTCAACTGTGTTAAGAGTGACTCTTTTCTGGTGGAGAAGGTTGACCCCACTGAAAATGTGACAGTTAGAGCTGAGGAAGTCTATAACACTATAATGAAGCTAGAAAATAACAAAGCTTGTGGCCCGGATCACATCTCAGCTGAACACTTAAAATATGCCAGTCTGAAGCTTGCTCCTATGCTTGCTCTATGTATTACTGGTTTCCTTAACCATGGTATCTTACCAGATTCCATGTTAGCTGTACTACTTGTGCCAGTTATTAAGGACAAAGCTGGGAAAATAAATAGCATTGATAATTACAGACCCATTGCTTTAGCTAGTATACTATCCAAAGTATTGGAGAAAATCCTGTTGGACAGACTGGATAGGTATATTACCACAGCTGACAACCAGTTTGGATTTAAAAGGAAACATGGCACTGATATGTGTATTTTTGCTTTAAAGGACATTATTGCAAAATATAAAAGCTAGAATTCCACCATGTTTCTGTGTTTTATTGATGCTTCTAGGGCATTTGACCGGTTGAATCATTTCAAGTTATTTGACAAAATGTGCCAAAGAGGGGTACCCAAGTACATTATAAGGATACTAGCCTTTTGGTATGCACATCAGACTATGCAGGTGAAGTGGGGAAATACTGTGTCCGAACATTTCTATGTTGGTAATGGTGTTAAGCAAGGGGGGATTTTATCTCCTCTATTATTTAATTTATACATGGATGGTCTGTCTAGGAAACTGAACCAGTGTAAAACTGGATGTGTCATAGGTGACTCTGTAGTCAACCACCTTATGTATGCAGATGATTTAATTATCTTTTCCCCGTACAGTGCAGGCTTACAACAGCTTCTCAGGGTTTGCTCCCAGTATGGCATTGATTTTAATATTAAGTATAATGCCAAGAAGAGTAGCATCATGATAGTGCGAAGTAAAGATGATAAAAAGGCAGTATTTCCTAATTTTATTCTCAGTAGCAACATACTACTTGTGTGCAGTGAGATTAAGTACCTAGGACACTGTATATCCGATGATCTCTCTGATGACAAAGACATCCATAGACAAAGATGCAAATTGTATGCCCAGGCAAACATACTAATGCGGAAATTTCACAAATGCTCTGTACATGTCAAGGTATCACTCTTTAAAGCCTTCTGTACACCATTGTATACGGCTCACTTATGGAGTAACTACAAAGCTAGCAGCATGCGAAAACTAAAAGTAGCATATAATGTTTATGCTCTACGGTTGCTGGTGAGGGTACCAAGATGGCACAGTGCCAGCCAGCTGTTTGTAAACCTGGGGGTACCTACCTGTCAAGCCCTGTTAAGAAATTTAATGTACAAATTCATATGTCGTCTTGAAAAGTCTGACAATCATGTTATTAAGATTTTAATTAACCCTGTCAAGAGTTCTACTCGGTTCTCTTCCACGATATGGAGACATTGGCGTAACAGCCTCTACTGACTTTGAAAAGCTGTAGTTGGACTGTTTTTATGTGTTTTTTTATTTCTTTTTATTATTTTATTGCTTTTACTGTGTGATTGTCATGTTTTGCTGTATGGACCCTGAGTCTGAAATAAAGATTGAATTGAATAATATGCAGTCTATATGGTCTAATATTTGGTTACTATGGTAAAACAGGTGGTTGCTAGGGTAAAACGGTGGTTGCTAGGGTCTAATCGGTAGTTGCTAGGGTATGATAGGTGGTTGCTATGGTCTAATATGGTGTTGCTAGGGTCTAATAAGCAGTTGCTAGGCTCCACTGTAGCTAAATAGGATTTCCCCATTGAAATGAATGGGATTTTTTTAGCAGTAAAAAGTGAAATATCTCTAAAAGTACAAATTATTTCAAAAATTCAAATGGTAGCCAATATGTCCTAAGTAGGCTGAACGTTATAGAGTTGGAACGGAGTTTCTAGCTAAAAGTATGAATTTCCCCATTGAAATGAACTGGGATTTTTTTAGCAGTAAAAAGTGAAATGGTAGCCGACATGTCCTGAGTAGGCCGAACGTTGAAGAGTTGGAACGGAGTTTGTAGCTAAAAGTATGAAGGACTAGTTAGGGGCCAAAAAAATGGGGGGAAGTATAGTATAGTATAGTATAGAAATAGTGAAGATAACATTAGTGTGATCGCTTTAGCGATCCCACAATAATAAATAGTGAAGATAACACTAGTGTGATCGCTAAAGCGATCCCACAATAATAACTAGTGAAGATAACATTGGTGTGATCGCTAAAGCGATCCCACAATGAATACCAAATGGCATATTTTTTCGATCCGTTTTTTTCTGATAGGTCTATAAGAGTAAATACATTTAACAATTAACAAAAACATGTATTAAATTAACAAAAACGATGTTTTAACATTTATATATCTAGATATACGTATCTTATGTTTATATAATATAATTATATTGTAAAATGTTATGCTCTGTTGTACAAAAAACAGATCTACAAGCTAACTGCTCTGAGCATATCCACACCGTGAACGAGCTGAGATGGTGACGTCACCGAGAACGCTGCGTTCCAACTACCGTACTCCCGTCCTCAAAAGTTTATACTCCCGAGGCGAACTTGCAAGTCTGAACTTCCAAGGACGCAAGTCCGTGCTTCCCAAGTTCGGGTATTGAGAATCGGCCTATATTTTCACAATATCTATCTATGGAACCGAGTCAAACTAAATGTAATGCCTCAACCTCTACAATTCCAAGTGCTTGCTTGTCAGGGTGGGGGGTCCTCAGTTCAAATATCATTATTTTGCAGGGGGTCACAGCACTGAAAGGTTTGGGAACCCTTGGTGTAGGCAGCACACCACGCCAAAATAATGGTTCCAAATAGTTAACAGACCGAAATGAAATATTAACACACTTTAGGTTAAAACATACCTTGTGCCCCTTCTTAGCAGGGGGCTTAACCCTTAAACCGTTTTTGTTAAGCAGACTTTCTCCACTACTGCTGCAAACAAACTTCTCTCTCTGAGGCGAGACAGGCAAAATCAATGACTAATCATAATAAAACCAAAAAAATCCCTTTCAAAATAAAAGCAATACCACTGACACACAGATCCAATAACAAAATAAAAGAACCTCACATGAATCATACAATCAGCATCAATGCAATACACTACTGTACATATGTACACAAAATACAAACAAATTACAGTGCTCTTACAAGGATACAGAGATTTCCATATATGGGCATATCATGCCCATGGGCATTTAGGCTACTGATGACAACAGGGATCTCCATATATGGGCGTTAAAGGGACAAGGACTGCCAGATGCAGAGATCTCCATATATGGGCATAAAAGGGAGAAGGACTGACAGAGGCAGAGATCTCCATATATGGGCATTAAAGGGACAGGACTGACAGATGCAGAGATCTCCATATATGGGCATAAAAGGGAGAAGGACTGACAGAGGCAGAGATCTCCATATATGGGCATTAAAGGGACAAGGACTGACAGAGTCAGATATCTCCATATATGGGCATTAAAGGGACACAGGTAGACATCACAGGCGACCAACACATCCATGTCTGACATCATGAACTCCATATTTGGACGTGACCCATCTTGGGACTCCATATATGGTCATAGCTGACTCAGTATGACATCACCAAGATGACTCGAACACCTCAGCAGAACGGTATAAAAAGGGCTGCATTCTCATAGCAAGTTGGATTAAAACCACAAACTCCAGAATCTACAGGACTCGAGCTCTTCAAGGCAACATCTCCAGAGACTCACAGAGACAGAGACAGCAGGAACAGAGTGAGACACAGAGAAAGACAAAGAGATACAGATACAGATACAGAGACTGGGATAGAGATGCTGCACTGGGCTGTACCCCTGAATAAAAAAGGAGCTCGAAAGGCACACAACTTTCTTGGTTGTGCTGTCGGGCCCGTGGAGGACCAGGTCTACTTTTTTGGAGGGTACAAACAACCCGTGGACGAAGACAAAACAGGTCAAATTAATGTGCACGTCTTCAATACAGCATCTTTGTGCTGGATGAAGTTACCCCAAGTGAAAACTATAAGAGGAAAAAAGAAGAGGCATGTTCCCTCCATGCGCTACGACCACACAGCTGTGCTGATGGAAGATATCATCTACATCTGGGGTGGGAAAGTGAATTGCAAAATAACAAATGAAGACTTGGGATATGTTATCAGGGGAGACTATGTTATCAGGGGAGACGAGGACAACGTTCTTCATGCATTTAATGTTCGCGACCACAGATGGTTCAAGCCCAAGGTTTCTGGAACTGTTCCAGAGGCGAGAAGTGAGCACTCAGCCTGTGCCTTGGGGAAGGTCATGTATATCCATGGAGGATTCACTGAGACTGGCTACACTGACACTAATGACATCTACAAGTTGGACACCACAACAATGGTCTGGTCTTTAATTAACGCCAGAGGCACTCCAGCACCTGCTTCATCACGTCACTCTGCCACCATCATCGGGACAAAGATGTTTGTATTTGGGGGCATAGGGCACCAGGACAACAACATCAGAGTGTTTGACACACAGACCAACTGTTGGCTGAGCACACCTTCTGCAGAGCTTCTTCCAGTACAACGCCAGCACCATGGAACCTTTGTCTACAATGGAGAGCTGTACATATTTGGCGGAAACAGCTTTATTCCGAGACGGCACTTCACAGATCTGTGGAAATTAAATTCCACAGATTTCTCCTGGAAGCAGGTTGAGCCCAAAGGGAAAGACGCTTATTGTTTCGGTAGAAAGCACTGTTTCATGGTGGGAGATCGGGTCGTCGTCTTTGGAGAAACACTCGTTCCACAGAGCTTACACTTAAGTCCAAGTCTGCAGACATTATGCGAGCTAGCAGTTATTCAATACGACTTGGACAAGTCGGCACTCCCAAACATCATCGAGTATTATCTGGCAGCAATGAAGAGAAAAAGAAAGAAAAAAAACCCCCAAAAACATACAAACATACAAACAAAAAACTAGAAAGATCGCCGTGACTCGAGGAAGCCGCTGGGAGAAATAGCGCTGAGGTCATGCAACATGTGATTCAAATTTGGTGTTGATTGGATGTTCGTAATTGTATTTGTGCTGTACTTTCATATGCTTTTTTCTGCAAACTTCTAAATAAAGTATTCAATAATCAATTTATGGATTATTTTTCTTTTATTTATTTCATTCTTTCCTCCCACAACATTTGCAAGCCAAGGGATTGGACCAAAAATTATTATCTTTTTTTCACATTTATGGCGTCAAATTGTGGAATTACTTTTGGCGCTGCATTCAGTTCACAACCCTCAAAGGAAATTTGGGATTGATTGTGTGTTTTTATCCGATGGGTTCAGAAATCACAGGAAAACAAATTGTGATATTTGGACAAAATCTGTAGGAGCAAAAAATGTTAAACAAAAAAAAACTGAAAATTCAGTTAGATGCAAATGGCCATGGCCTATACACAAATCCACGGAGCGCTGCCCTGTAGGTGGCGCCGCCATTGCTGCGGTGTCAAACTCAGTCAGCTGCTGCTGCGGTTCTGTCCGTCTGTTCACGTTACTCTTTACCTGCTTGGCTGTTGGAGCAACCATAAACTACACATGTTCATCCCGATTTTCTGTACATCTTTGTAAAGTTAGTGTTAGTAAAAGTTAGTAAAAAGCAGGTAAAAGAGTAATGTGAGCAGTCAGTGACTGCAGCTGACTGACACCGCGCAGCAGCTGCTGATCGAGTCTGACACCGCAGCAATGGCGGCGCCACCTACAGGGCAGCGCTCCGTGTATTCGTGTATATGGAGAGTTGCGAGAAATCCAGGGAAAATTTAAAAGTTTGAAAATATAAAGTTTGATTCAATTACCTACGGTTCAAGACTTATAAACCAAAACGTAAAGTGAGCTGTAAAAGCACCCATATTGATGACATCAGCGATCTCCATATATGGGCAAAAAAGATCCGACCTACTTCAAACTCAATGTGCGCATCGGCAAGGACTTTAAGGAGTGCGGTGCCCCTCGCCGAGTCGCTCAGATATGCGGTTGTCCAGAACCGCAGATCCAAGCGATATGCCCATATATGGGCATGCCAATATACAGTATATGGGCATATATTGATGACATCAGGGATCTCCATATATGGGCATAAAAGGGACAAGGACTGACAGATAAAGAGATCTCTATATATGGGCATAAAAGGAACACAGGTAGACAGACAGAAACAGAGACCTCCATACTGTATTAGCATGAAAGCTTGGTTAGAACAGACTACAGCCCCTAATATAAAGTTAAGAAGGCAAAAAACGGACTTGAGCCACGAGACACCGCCGAGTGAGCCGTGCGGTAGCATGCGCCCTAGAATGTAGGAGTTGAGGCATTACATTTAGTTTGATAAATGATAAATATTGTGAAGATAGCAGATCTACAAGCTCACAACGCCTCGCTCTTATATTATTTGACAATTTGGCCAAAGTTTGACCAGTTTTTATAGTATAGTTCACTTTAAAAATATATATTCTAAGATTTGCACAATTTTTCACGTTTTTTCGCTTAAAGGGATATTTCACTTTCAAAAAAACTTTTGGTCATTTTATCGTCTACTCAGGCCTTTGTGAGCCCCCCAGACAGTTTTTAAGTTGCTCGATTCAGTATTTAGATATTTGATATTCATTTTATCAGACACGCCCCCTTCCTATACAAACCCATTGTAACTTCAAACTCCATTTTAACCATGATAGACTCATCAGAAACACCCGTCCTTGGTTCTGGTGACTCATACCGCCCCCCTAATACGCGAGGGGGCCGTGTTTTTTCAATTACTTTTTTCATGTATTTTTAATATTTTTTTGGGGAAATGAAAAAAATAAAATACAATAAAAAAATAAAAAAATAAAAATGAAAAAATTAATCAGAAAAACACGGCCCCCTCACACATTAGGAGGGCAGGGTGAGTCACCAGAACCAAGGACGGGTGTTTTCGATGAATCTAACATGGTTAAAATGGAGTTTGAAGTTACAATGGGTTTGTATAGGAAGGGGGCGTGTCTGATAAAATGAATATCAAATATCTAAATACTGAATCGAGCAACTTAAAAACTGTCTGGGGGGCTCACAAAGGCCTGAGTAGATGATAAAATGACCAAAAGTTTTTTTGAAAGTGAAATATCCCTTTAAGTATAAAATAATGGTTATAGCTAAAAATCTCAAATGATACAGATGCGTTCCCAGATTTAACGGGTTAACAAGGGCCTAAAAGGACCTGAAAGTCCTTAAATTCTCACTTCACTGTCCTCTGGGGACCGCCCGGGGGTTCCGACCTACATGTTGAGAACCAGTGGGGTAGGCAGACAGACAGACAACAGACAGAGACGCTGACTGACATATGGAGCATGTGAAATGAAATAAAGAGGGAGAGGAAGAAAGAAAGAGGAAATGAGGGAGGAGGAGGAGGAGGAGGTGTTGGTGTGGACTGGAGGCGTATATGAGAGTGATGACACTAGCGTAGACTCACATGTAAGAATGGAATGCGGAAATACTCTGTCTATCTCAATGAGATAGTTCCAATGTACTAATGAACTATAGCCCATAGGGGCCCGCTTTGCGGCGAGATCAAAGCGTGTCATAACTCTCTGATACACACTAATAGCTTAACCCATTAAGACCTGAGGCCGATTCTACAAATGTCTTCTAAAACAGTTTTTTGAAAAAACCTATGTTGCTATATCAGTGGTTCTCAGACTTTTTCATATCAAGGACCCCCAAAATGACGTATTTGGCCGCAGACCCCCATCTCAAAATATTTAGTTCCAGGGACCCCAAGAAGCAAAGATTTGAATTACAAATGTTTGCTTTAAAAATATATGTTCAAAGATTTACACAAATTTTCAAAAATAGCAGATCTACAAGCTTATAGCGCGGCACTTGGTGCCACGCTATGAGCTTGTATATCTGCTATTTTAGAATAGCCAATGTACACTTTGAGAACTAATGTGCTCTATATATATATATATATATATAGCTAAAATCTAAACCTAACCCGCCCCCCCTCCCCGAACTCTTCCTCTTTTTTCTCTTGTACATATTTCTTATTTTTCATACCAGCAACCTGTAAGCTGATTGTATGACGTTCTGTATAGTAGTGTATATTTGTCTGTCTCTTATATGTCATCATGATTTGTGTGCACTTAGGTAGGCCAATCAGAGGCAGGTGGGGGCAGGTCTTTTCGTAACCCAGCCCTTTAAGAGGCAACCGCGCCATAGATATAGAAACCTAGATACCTCATTGGCCTCTGCAGTTCGTTGGAGCGACCCGTTTCGTATGGTGGCCGCCATATTTCTGGGGGGCACGGGCCAATCACAGCGCGTTGACTACTGGCCAATCACAGCACGACTTTTCCAGGACTTGTCAGAACCTAGTTGTCCCGCCCCCACCTGCCTCTGATTGGCCTACCGAACGCCCCCTTCTGTGACGCACGTGGAAGTTTCCAGCTGGCCCCCCAGAGGCGGAAGCGCGCCCGCGATACACGCCTCAGAGCCAAAGGAGGCGTCTACCTTTATATGTCTATGAGCCGTGCGGCAACTAGTCAGTTAGACGCACTGTGATTGGCCAGTAGTCACTTCGAGTGGCAGCGTGCCCCCTCTAATATGGCGGCCGCCATACAGGTTGCTCCAACGAACTGCAGCGGCCAATGAGGTATCTAGGTTTCTATGGGTACGAGGTCCAGGGCAGGCCCCCCTGGGGAGTGAAACCCTGCTGGCTTGAGTTTCACCTGCAGCCCTGACACAAGACCTGCACCGCTCCAAGCGACTCCCTCTTTCATTGGTGTGTCGCCCATAATGTGCCTAAACAAACATTTAACTTCACAAAAACTATGCCTAAACCTAACCTTGACCCTAACCTCAGAAACACTATGCCTAACCCTAACCTTAAAGGAATAGTTCACCCCAAAAAAAATCTTTTTTTCTATCGATTAGTCACCATTTTTTTTTTTTTTGTCGCATTCCTAAGCCAATAATTTGATGACCAGCAGACCGGTAGGCAGCGGTTCCGGTATAGGAGATACAAAGGAGATGGGAATTTTGGGGGTGAACTATTCCTTTAACCTCACAGACATGATGCCTAAACCTAACCTCAAAACCATGTCCACCTGCGGGAGAAACACCGGGAAATGAGACTCTCCCGCTCCAACACAACAGACGGAACCAAGATACATGCCTCAGAACAGAGAATATACTTTACTTACATAGAGAGGTACTTCTCAGCTCCATCTTCTTGTTGCACCCAATTCCTACAAGATCAAAACAGCGTCATGTTATTATGAACAGAAAAAGATGAAATGTTTTAAACCAGGGTAATAAAACAGTTGATCTATGGGGCCACTTTAGTATAGCATCATCATCGGTTTAACCACCTTAACCCCTACATACATACATACATACATCAGCTATTTGAAAATAGCCGATGTACAAGCTCACAGCACATTGCGACGCGTAATGTGAGCATGTAGATCTGCAAAAAAAAAAAAACTTTAACACTACAAATCTTGTATGGGGGTAAAACGTTTTCCGATGGTGGGGTGGTCTGCGGCCAAATACATATGGATGTGGGGGTCCTTGATATACAAAGGTTTGAGAATCATCGACTTACAGGATGTCTGTCCCTTCCTTCCCTACAACACCCTGGTCATCGCTCCAAGTGTCCTAGACTCTGCTCCCTCCTGGATCCCAAGCTGTTGGATTGACCTCTGACCTCTCCCCAGTCAGGACTGCAGTCAAACTCACTCCCCAGTGGTGGAAAGTAACTAAGTACATTTACTTAAGTACTGTACTTTTCAGATATAAATTATGACATTAAGAAACATACATTAACCACTTTAGCCCTATTTTATACATAGGCTATTTGAAAATAGCCGATCTACAAGCTCACAACGCGTCGCGACGCGTTGTGAGCTTGTAGATCTGCTATTCCACAAGATCTGCTATTCCACAAGATTGACCACAAATCCTAAGAATGTTGTAGATAGCATGTTGTTTAGACAGATGCTAGGTTTGACGTTTACCTACTATCCTTGAAGCACTACATTGTTATCTCTGCGCTCTGTTTTTATGTCCATTTACCGTGTCATTAATTTTCTAGTGTTCATGACATTTGCTCTGAACTTGCACAATATCTGGATTTAACGTCTGTTAAAGGGATAGTTCACCCAAAAAAAAAAGTTTTTTCTATTGATTAGTCAGCCCATGGAGACTTGAATTATTGGAGCCAATAGTTTGATGACTAGCGGACCGGTAGGCAGCGGTTCCGGTAGGACACACAAAGGAGACTCTTTGGGTATCCTACCGGAACCGCTGCCGGTCATCAAATTATTGGCTTAGGAATGCGACAAAAACTAAAAAATATCCATGAATTCAAGACTCCATGGGGTAACTAATTGATGGGGGAAAAAAACATTTTGGGGGTGAACTACCCCTTTAAGGGCCTACATTTTTTATTATAATGTAAACTCTAACAAGTCTTGAAAAAATGAATGTACCTGATGAACCATCATAAAGCATTATTGCAAAATGTTACTATAAACCAGACACTACATCTGTGCTACAGTACGTACAGTATAAGCATGGAGCTAAACTTTGACCTTGTAATGTAACCATGACCTTTTGACTTTTTGTGAAACGGAAACAAAATAGGTACAGGCCCGACCCTATCCCCAACACATCTGCTTGACTTTTTGTTTTTTATTCAGCATAGAGAGATGGGTTCTTAGACAGGGAAATGTACAGTATATATGATTCTTTTTTTTCAATATATACAGACAAACATACAAACGGGTACAATTGGAATTTAAAGAACACATTCACTCGGTATTTTTACATTATTGATAATGGTAAATCTGAATATATGAAGGTTTATCCAGTGACACCTGTTATTTATACACAAAATAAATCCACAAGAGCTATACTATTCCCCCCGGTAGACCTATCATTTCAGGCATTGGCAGCCTCACGGAAAATATTTCAGGATTTGTAGATTCCTTTGTGAGACCGCACGTAATTTCACTCCCCTCTTTTGTTAGGGATTCCAGTGACTTCATCCAAGTTGTACATGCTCTGGAAGCAGTCGACAGGGACTCCATCTTGGTCACATTTGATGTGGAGAGTTTGTACACACACACACTCCACATCAGGGTGGCCTTGAGGCTATAGATTTTTTTCTCAATCAGAGAACAGAGCAATCACCGAGCACTGCATGTTTGCAACACCTTACTGAACTGGTTTCTCACATAAAAACGTTTTCCTTTTTGAAAATTGTTTCTATCTGCAGAAAAGTGGCACTGCCATGGGGAGTAAGATGCCCCCTAATTATGATAATCTGTATGTTGGCCTTTTAGAAAGAAACTGCAGTCTCAATCCTGAATACAATCACTTTTTTTCCACATATCCAGTTATGGAAACGTCATATTGATGGTGTGTTTGTTATCTGTACCGGTTCAGTCACGGAATTGATTGCTTTTCACACCTTTTTGAATAGTTTTTGTGAACATTTGAATTTCACCACGACATCTGACTCTCACCAAATGAATTTTCTTGATATTTTAATCTTTAAAAAGGTGGATTTTCTGAAAAACTTCAAATATTTATTCAAAGATTACAACAAATGTGTGTTGCTATATACTGTACATAGCAACAGGAACCCCAAAAGGGGTTCCCTTCCTGAAAGGTATAGTTACAAATAGGGGTTCCCGTCCAAAATGGGTGAAAGGTTTACCCATTGGTCAATTCAAACGTATATGTAGAATCTGTAGTACAGATGCCTCTTTCAAAGTACATTCAAAAGATCTACAGATCCGTCTCAGTCAGCGCGGCTATCCTGATAAGTGGATACAGCCAGCCTTCAATAGGTTTCACAATAGCTCTCAGAATGATTGTCTGGCTCCTAGGCAGAAGAACACTGTAGGTGAACAGCGCATTAACTGTTTGTTCCAGTATTCTCCCCTTGGATGCCAGTTTGAAAAAGTTATCAAGAAACATTGGCATTTTAAGCTCCGATCCCTCTCTTGGTAATTGTTTTACAGTTGTCCTATGTATTGTCCACAGAAGACCCCCCCAACTTGAGAAATCTACTGGTCAGATCACACCTACAACAGCCAACCCCCTCACACTTTTTGACAAAAATCCCAGATGGTAACTATAAATGTGCCCAATGCAGTTTCACATACAAATGCAAATATTTTGATCACCCCGTTACTGGTAAACGTTTTAAAAGAAATGGTGTTATTAGTTGTACTTTTACAATATCATTTATCTGATTAAGTGTATGTGTGGCCTATGTGGGAAAACCCTTGAGAGCTTTAAAAACAAGAATTTCAGGGCATACAGGAGTTATATTAGAACCAAAGATTTTAGGAACCCAGTGGCTCTTCATTTTGCGGAGGCCAAACATTGCATTTCTTCTTTAACCTATTTGATGGCCAAGATGTCTTTGGCTATTTTTTTTAAACAAATTTTGAAAATGTGTGCAAATCGTCTTTATATATCTGAATATATAAATTATATACATTTTCAACTCAAATCTTTGCTTCTGGGGGTCCCTGGAACAAAATATTTTCAGATGGGGGTCCCTGGCCAAATACATAATTTTGGGAGGTCCTTGACATGAAAAGGTTTGAGCACAACTGATATTATTTTTCGAAAAACTGTTAGGATTTAGCAGACCTTTGTAGAATCCTCAGAAGCAATAGGATTTTAGTTAAAAAATATACATTCAAAGATTTCCACAAATTTTCACTATTTTTCAAAAATAGTAGATCTACAAGCTCATAGCGCGGCAGATGAGCTTGTTTATCTGTATACAGCTTGTATATCTGTCCTTTGCCTCATTCTGAAGCAGTGGTGTAAAGTAACTAAGTACATGTACTCAAGTACTGTACTTTAATGGAGTACTTCCAATGTTCAGAACTTTTACTTCTACTCCACTACAAATATTGTACATCTACTCCACTACAATTATTTGAAAACTTCAGTTACTAGTTAGTAGTTACTTTGCAGACATAAATTATTATATTATAAAACGTACATAAACCACTTTGGCCCCGTTTTATATGTAGGCTATTTGAAAATAGCCGATCTACAAGCTCACAACTTGTGAACTTGTAGATTTGCTATTTTCAAACATTTTAGTACTTTCAGTATATTTTGATGCCAATACTTTTGTACCTTTACTCAAGTAACATTTTGAACGCAGGCCTTTTACTTGTAACAGAGCATTTCTCCATTGCAGTATTGATACTTTTACTTAAGTAGAAAATGTGAGTACTTTTTCCACCACTGTTCTGAGGAATACCATGTGTCGAAACTTTAATCTTCAAATAAAGCCTTGACTGGGAGTTTCTTGTACAGTTACGGCGTGCAGACTTCTATTATTTCTTATATTTCTTATATAATATATGAATCCACTGTTGGTTAGAGTTATGTTATAGTAACAACTTCACACCATACATTACGTCCGGAAATATTACAGTTTACCCAGACATTTCTTTAAAATGGCTAAAAATAGCAGATATACAAGCTCATAGCGCAGCACCGAGTGCCGCGCTATGAGCTTGTAGATCTGCTATTTTTTTTTTAATCATGGGAAATTGTTGCAAATCTTTGAATATATACATTTTTAAAGCAAACATTTTTAACTCAAATCTTTGCTTCTGCAGGGGGATTCTACAATTGTCTTCTAAATCCTAACAAAAATCCTCAGAAAAAACTTGTTGGACCACAAAATGATATGTAGGCTACTTGGCCGCGGACCCCCAGCTCAAAAGATGTTGTTCCAGGGACCCCCAGAAGCCAAGATTTGAGTAAAAATAAGTGCTTATAAATAAATAAATATATATGTATTCAAAGCAAACATTTTCGCGATTTTTCTAAAATAGCAGATCTACAAGCTCATAGGGCGGCACTCGGTGCCGCACTATGAGCTTGTATATCTGCTATTTTTGAAAAGCCAAAGAAATCTAAAAATAGTAGCCTAACAGTCACAGCATTGTATTTTTTTTTTGTTTTACTTTAAGCCAATTTCTGCCAATGAAGCTATAGCTTCATCTTGCACAAATAGATTTTGATGCACGATTATGGTGACCAAATAGCCCCTCAAACCCTTAAATCAATGTGCAACGACTGATAAACATCAGCCTCAGCATTGAATTCAGACACGCAATGCATTTGTTCATGTTTTCTGATTTGTTTGTGGCAGCAGCGGCTACTGAAGCCAAAATGCTAAGATACATTTACTCAAGTACTGTACTTATAAGTACAGTTTTGAGGTACTTTTTTTTAAGCAAGTATTTGAAAACTTTTGTTACTTTGCAGATATACATTATTATTATAACACATCCATTATACACAGATCTACACTACAACTGAGCTTGTAGATATGCTATTTTCAAATATGAGTACTTTTACTTTGAGTATATTTTGATGCCAATACTTTTGTACTTTTACTCAAGTAACGTTTTGAACGCAGCCCCTTTACTTGTAACAGAGTATTTTCATATTGTGATGTTGCTACTTTTACTTAAGTAAAAATATCTGAGTATCTACTTCTTCCACCGCGGCAGAATGCTGTGTTGCTTGGGCTACAGTGTAGCGAGGAGTGAGTATAGGCTACTGAGCCTAAACAAATGGCTACTTTAAGTAAGTTTAAGTTCCAATTTTCAATACTTTTACTTCTACTCCACTACATCTCAGAGGCAAATATTGCACTTTTACTCCACTACAATCATTACCACTTTAGCCCTTTTTTATACCTAGGCTATTTGAAGATAGCCGATCTACAAGCTCACTCGGCTACTCTTTCTTCACCATCCGCGATCTACAAGCTCACTCGGCTACTCTTTCTTCACCATCCAAAACAAACAGACTCAGCTGATCAGAGCCTCGTCCACCCCCCCTCCCCACTCCTCTATAGGCACAGCGAGTTAAGCAAACAGTGATTGAACTGATCAGTAATGCCATTATACTACGATACAGCTCGAAGATCTTTTTTTTGTATTAAATTAGTTTGATTTCATTTTCCCAGTAGTTATTTAAAAAAAAAACATGATAGCACACAGGCATGTGTTAACCGGTGAATTATTCAAAGATGTCTCACCTTTAAACAACTGCAGCATCAGGATTTCCCAGCTTCTTCTTGGGCCGACTCCACCACCAGCAGCATAGTCACTATTAGCTCCATAAAGAACCTCTCACTCCGCTATACAGCTCCGAGATGAGGTTCTATGTCGTTACCTTCCAGAATCGGGTGCACGTCCGCCAAGGCTCCGCTGTTTACCCTTTTGTATACGTCGTATCCCAAAACTAATGGTAGATTCCAAGCCGCACGGATGTTTAAAGTTTGGTTCGGCGCATAAAATTTTAGGAACGGAGCGAAACTACCCGTTTAAATCGCTTATTTAGTCAGCCTGTGGCCATGTTTCCCATTGTAGCCAAACCGGGAGCAGTACTGGCAGCGGACGTAGGGGGGTTTTCCGGTTTGAATGGGAAACATGGCCACAGGCTGACTAAATAAGCGATTTAAACGGGTAGTTTCGCTCCGTTCCTAAAATGTTATGCGCCGAACCAAACTTTAAACATCCGTGCGGCTTGGAATCTACCATTAGTTTTGGGATACGACGTATACAAAAGGGTAAACAGCGGAGCCTTGGCGGACGTGCACCCGATTCTGGAAGGTAACGACATAGAACCTCATCTCGGAGCTGTATAGCGGAGTGAGAGGTTCTTTATGGAGCTAAGTCACTATATGCTTTAGTCAGTTCCTCACCGAATCACACCATATTCCTCAAGAAAAGCACGGCGCTGCAGGATGCATGAAACCATGTAAAAACCTGGACCAGAGTGTTAGAAGAGAGAGTAACCTCAAGCTTTGATCTAGCCGCGAAGCAGGCTGCTATGTGGGCTATAGTTCCAAACATTGGAACTATCTCATTGCCGCATTCCATTCGGGGAGTCAGTCTCAGTCACTGTCTTATACGGCTCTCAGGACTGGAAGGAGGGGGAGGGGAGCCAGAGCCAGTGTGTGTGTGTGTGTGTGTGTGTGTGCGAGAGAGAGAGAGAGACGCACATTCCCAATTTTGAGGTAATTTTACTTTTTCCAAGTAGGCCTATTTCCAATTTTCAGTACTTTTACTTCTACTCCACTACATCTCAGAGGCACATTTTGCAAACTTTAGTTACTAGTTATACTTTGTAGATTTGTAGTATTATTACAAAACATACATTAACCACTTCAGCCCTATTTAAACTTTGGCTATTTGGATAATAGCTTGTAGATCTGTTATTTTCAAAGGATTTCTATACGTTTGAAAATGTGTGAAATGGGACATCCAGCATAATTTCTACTTTTGGTACTTTAAGTACATTTTGATACCAATACTTTTACTCAAGTACATTTTTAATTCCTGACTTTTACTTGTAAGGGCAAGGCCACACCGCACTTTTGTAAATATAGGATACTCACAAGTTATGTTATGGCAGCATGCTGTGTGTCTAGCTCTGGTCCATAGCGTTAGAAGGAGTTCTCCTTCTAATGCTATGCACCAGAGCTGTGTATGATTAGATAGACTGTCTACAGCTTCGGGAAAGGATCTTTGGGGGGATGGGACCGTAGCCTCATTGGTGTAGGCTACTGTAAAGTAACTAAGTACATTTACTCAAGTACTGTACTTATAAGTACAATTCTGAGGTATTGTTTTACTTTACTGGAGTATTTCCAATTTTCAGCACGTTTATACTTCTACTCTATACTACATCTCAGAGTAGCCTACCTTTACTCCACTACAATTGTTTGAAAACTTTAGTTACGTTGTAGATTTTTATTATTATTTCAAAACATACATTAACCACTTCAGCCTGCCCCATTTGAAAATAGCCGATCTATTCTACAAGCTCACAATGCTAGATCTGCTATTTTCAAAAGATTTTAATACATTTTGTACATAATGATACCTTGTGAAACGGGACATTCTGCATAATGAGTACTTTTACTTTGGTTACTTTAAGTATATTTTGATGCCAATACTTTTGTACTTTTTCTCAAGTATATTTTTATTAGCGGACTAACATTCTGCATTGCAGTATTGATACTTTTACTTGAGTAAGAACTTTTTCCACCACTGCTGCCCTCATGAACCTGGACTCCATTTAATAGCCAACATGCACAATATCAGCACCCTGACTCTGTTTGACCAGAATATGGAACAATTAACCTTAATTAGTTTAATTGGTAAGACCTGTGGGTGTTTATATGGAGCATTTGCATTGGGGTTGAGCATTTTAAACAGATAAGAATTGGAATATCAGCTGGCCTGGGTCCATGTAGCCAATAGACCAATTATTTGTTTACTAACATTGAGACTGGATGCACAGGTGATTGTTTCACGCAATCAATTCCCAACCTGTTGTTTCGGGGTGCGCTGGTTTCAGCACACCCCAACCCCCTCTTGTGTGTTGGCTAGTGAGGCGCGTCCTAGCGAGACCTGACAGAATGGGTTTCATTGCGCGCATATGGTTGCGCGCATACTGGTTCTTATCAGTGTGACGTCGTCTGTTAAGGGGTCTATATGGAGGACAACCGAACGGGCACATGGATGGTGGGGAAGTAGTTGTGTGGAGCTTGTAGATTTGCTATTTTTGAAAAATCGTGAAAATGTGTGCAAACCTTTTGAATATATATATATATATTTTAAGCGAACATTTGTAACTCAAATCTTTGCTTCTGGGGGTCCCTGGATCAAAATATTTTGAGATGGGGGTCCGTGGCCAAATACATATAATGTTGGGGGTCCTTGACATGAAAAAGTTTGAGAACCATGGTGTGGAAGACACTAGACAGTTGAAGGATCTTTTATCTCAAAGTCATTATGATTGTGATTGGCTGTTTAATCTTTTCTACTCATTTGGAATATTTTCAACTGTAATGTTTAGTTTTTGCCCAAATTGGAATATTTAAAATGAAACTATGAGCAATATGGTTGATGCGTCGCCCGACACGTTGTTATGATAGCCTACTACTTCAGACCCAATTCCAATGGTGCAAGAATGTAGGCTACTCAGATATTTTTACTTAAGTAAAAATCGCAATGACGACTACTTCACAAGGGAGCAAATGCACGTTTTATGAATAAATAAATACATGAATACCTTTCTTTCTTTCTTTCTTTCTTTCTTTCTCTTTCTTATGTAGCTAACAATTTAATTCAATGGCAGTTTAATTTTGTTTTGTTAAGAGCTAAAAAACCAGCAGAATTGAATATGGGGTTAACATGATCTGCGGGAACCACCGCAGTGAGTGTGTGTTCTAGCCGGACGATTGAGAGAGACGGACTCTTGGACAGGCTGTCTCTATCGTCCGGGCTAAAACAAAGCCACAAAGTAAACAAAGTATTAGTCCGCAGGTCAGCAGCACTAGTTCTGCTGAGTCTGTGTGTTAAGACTCTTAACTTACTCTCACTCTTAACTTAAGAGTGACAGCTATAGATTTATATGCCAACGAATGAGGAATAGCTACCGACTGGACTGCTAAAATTACAGTTGTAATGTGACGGTCTGTGACAAGAACAAAGGTGAGTAATGAATATTGAATAGAACTGACTGGCTGGAGGTGGTCAACGTGAGTAGTAACTAAAGTTTTCAAATAATTGTAGTGGAGTAAAAGTACCGTATTTGTCTCTAAGATGTAGTGGAGTAGAAGTAAAAGTACCCATAATATTCTCTCTTTCTTTGGGGTTTGGCTTCAGCGCGCCACTAGATGGCAGTATAGAGTTTGAAGTGGCACACTATTACAGTCAGTCACTGTCAAGGATTTACAGTATGTACACCAGCTTCTGATCCACTTGTCCTCACAAAACTCAACACAAACTATTTTCAGATGAGGGTCCTTGGATAATTACATATTATAAAATTATGTAAATACAATATTTTAGAACCACTGGTTGAATCAACATGAGGAAGCAAGCCTAAAATAAGCAACTACCCTTTACCCATTCAATCCGGGAACGCATAGCTGTGTCATTTTAGATTTTTAGCTATAACAATTAGTTTATACTTTGGGCTATCTACAAGCTCATACAAGCTTGTAGATTTGTTTTAATCGTAAAAATCTGTGCAAATCTTTGAATATATATATATTTTCAATTAAAATCTTTGCTGTGCTGGTGGGTATTTTACAAATGTCTTCTAAATCCTTACAGTTTTGCATTTGTCCACGGACCCGGCCCCATCTAAAAATATTTGGTTCCAGGGACCCCCAGAATCAAAGATTTGAGTTAAAAATGTATATATATATATATATTCACAGATTTGCACAAATATTCACGATTTTTCAAAAATGGCAGATCTACAATCTCATTGCTCATGAGCTTGTATATCTGCTGTTTTTGAATAGCCAAATAAATCTAAAATGAAAAAAAACGCAACCCACAACTGCCAATATTTTATTTAAAAGCAACTTTACAGAAAGACAAGTAGTAAGTAAAGTGTACATATTTGAACATGCACGGTACATCATAATCAGACTTAAATGTATCCTTCAACTTCTTGTTTATGCCCAAAACGATTGGACATACAGGTTTTGTAGCAATTTAGCAATTACAGATGTTTATTAGATCTTAATTGTCAAATGTTCAATCATGTCCTAATATAGTTTACGTTGCTTAAGACTGTTTTCCAAATATAATACTTTTGAACATTTTGGACCAATAGCCAATTTTACATCGAGTCGCCCACTTTTCCATAGTGCCCACTCTTCCCGTTACCATTTTGATATACAAGGTGTGGTGAAATTGTCTACTTTTATTCCTCCGCAGAAGCCTGCCAACTTGATGAGGTGAAGAACTGCATTTTCTCCAAATCCATTCCAACCCCTCTGAAAGGCCCGCTGAGACTGGCAGTTCTAAGGTGAGTTTCTAACATTGTCACATTTTGTGACTATAAGGCAACCTTTATGTAATAATTAATGTTGTGAAGTAACATAAAAAAAAAGCGAAAGTCTATTAATAAAAATGAAATTGGTACGCTACTTCACGGGGTGGTAAAGAGCATTTTAGCCTTAGCCTGCCTGTGACATTATATATCGTCTCTGTCGGGTGGAAACCTCATATGTCCAAAACATACTTTTCAGGATTCAATTTCAAAAGTAGCAGATCTACAAGCTCAAAACACGTCACTTCACACCGCGTTTTGAGCTTGTAGATCTGCCACTTTTGTTACCTTTGTGTAACGAAAAACGTAAAACACGAAAAGTTAGAATATGGACATAGGAGGTTTCTGCCCGACAGCAACGATAAGTATATTTTAAACAACAGTGCTGTCAGAGCTCACTGTCAAATGGCTCCCTGTCTCCATAGGACATCATTGAGAACATTTTAGATTTGGAGGTGGCTTTAACGCAGTCTGATGATTTCCTGCGTTATGCCAGTGGCAATCTGGGAACCCATCGGCAAAAAAATCCTACTAACATTGTCTAACAACAAACTCGACACGTTGTAACGGTAGTTGCCGACAGATTCAGCGTGAGAGATTATGCCAGTGGTGGCAGACTGCTGCCTGGATCAATCCCACTGATCAATCCCACACAGATATGGGGGCCATCAGGTACACTGATTGATTGATTGATATCTTTATTGATCAGGAAATAAAACATGTCACATGTAACTGTAACCCACACTGTTACTGGCCTCTCTACACACCCTTGGACTCTGCGTTGTGTTTTTAGTGTTTTAGGAGATGGGGTGTTGTGCAGAGAGAAGGGACACTGGACACACTGGTTCTGGATTGTGGTTGAGACTTGAGATTTATTTTGCTCACAGTGCTTGTCTCTGCTGATGGCAATGGCTCTGTGTGGGGCGTAGGATGGAGGTAGAGGTGTGGGTTGGGGGAGCGCATTGGGATGTCTATTGCTGCTGAGTCAGGGGTCGGAAGCAGGTGTCCATGTATGTACTGGAGCTGGGGCATGGAGGGGAGTGGTATGATCAAAGGTTTGTGCGATGGTATTGGGTTACATTCTGACTTGAGGATCTGAAGCAGGCATCTGTAGATATACTGGGGCACCTTCACTTAATGCGGCCCGCAGGTTGATATCGGAGTACTGATATAGTATTGATTTCAGTTGTTACAATTCCAAACATGCAAACATGACCCGCTTTAATTACTTCAGTCTATATTAGTGGCTTAATAAATTCTATTGTCTTTTTTATGTCCACGTATTTGTATTTAAGTTCATTAACATAAGTATAACTAAAATAAAAATGGATTCAGGATTCCAATACAAAAAATAGCACAAACGAAAATCTGGATTCCAATTCAAAAATAGCAGATCTACAAGTAGATCTGCTATTTTTGCTACTTTTGTGTGACAAAAAAGTTAAAATACGGACGGACAGTATATGCAATGTGGAGTGAGTGTGGAAATATAGTGGCCCTCTCCATCTTCAAAGTTGCATCACCCCTGATCTATGATCTGAACCTTGGAGGGTCTGCCCAGTAGCAGGAGGGTTGTTCATAGTGTGTTCATTTGTGATATTTGAGAATTTGGCGTGGGGAGCTGGGGATACACTGGTTAAAACAACATACATAAAAGCAACACATTAAATCAATAGGTAACATAATTAAAACCATTAACAAAGAAGAAAGAACAATTAAAAACTGATAATATGAAACCTGAAAGCACAAGGCAAAACAGCTAAGAAAAGGCCTTAACATAAAGGTAGGTTTTTAGAAGTGATTTAAAAGAAGACACAAATTTTGCTTGCCTCAGCAAGGCAGAGCATTCCAAAGCGTGGGCGCCCGGAATGCAAAAGCCTGATCGCCCCGGGCGACGAAATTAGACGTAGGGACTGTAAGGAGAGCCTTACCCGTGGATCTAAGGCGGCGCCCAGGTTCATAGGGGGGCAGCAAGTCTTTGATGTAGCTGGGGGCCAGTCCCTGCCGGGCTTTAAAAGTTATCACTGCTGCTGCTGTATCACTGTACTGGCATCAGCCGTTGCTCCTTCACTCAAAATATGGAATTGTGTTGTATGGAGAGAGTTGTAGTTATGGCTTGTTGCATGCCCAGTAGTGCTGCACGATTCTTGCTCAAATGTGAATCACGATTTTCCTCCATAAGAATTGAGATCACGATTCTCACACGATTCTCACACAATTCTCTTGTAAATATAAAAATATTAAGCAAAAACAAAAATCGTCATGATTTAAAATCGAGATCGCATAGGTGTCTGAATCGAGATCACAATCTTTTTTCGATTAATCGTGCAGCACTAATGCCCAGGGGGCTGGTTGGTGTGGCTGGTTGGAGGGCCTGGGGTGAGTTGGTGGGCTGGTGGCCTGGAGTGGTGTCCTCCAGCTTTGACGGGAAATCGGTGTAGTCACTCAACATCTTCAGTTAGTTTAACTGGGATCAAGGGCTTGGGCAGTGAAATAGATGATATGTCTGTGTATGTAGGCGTGTAGAAGGGTTATTTCCAGTGTAGTACAGTGCAATGAAAACAAAACAAAAAAACTATGGGTGACACAAGTATCAATCCGTACATAAAATTCACATTAACCAAAACTATTTCAATTAATCTGTACAACTCCAGGAATATGACTGCGGTAGACCAACAATATTCATAGTTGTTCCTTATAAAAGTCTCTCACATTTTTTTTCTCTTTTCAATTCAAATAGCAGTTCAGACTTTATAGGACGCCATAGAAAGTCCTCAAATGAAAACACGTTTTCATAGCATTGAAAGGATATGTTTGCTGACGCCACAGGTGAAAGTGCTTAGCAACAGTGACACCTGCTGACATAAATAGGCTACTGCCTTACATCACATACATCTGACCCACCATAATCAGCAGTATGAGGTGTGTATGATGTCATGATGTAGTGTGGGTGCTGGTGAGTACATGAAATGTTTAGAGTTCATGATGTGCTAATGTGTCCCTGGGTGGATGCGTGGGTGCATCTGCCACTCAAACTGTGTTTATGACTGACTGTAGATATTGATGTTTCATCAATTTATTGGTATTGCTTTTTCAACTTTTTTATTACAATTTTAATAACATGTATCGCTGGTATTTTGGCTATTGGGCTGGGCAGCTGGGAGATGGTCCAGCACATATCTACAGCTTAATAACATTTGCAGAAGTCCTGACTCACTCATATTTCTGTTTTAAATGTTCCGTTTCTCTAGGAAGAGTTCAAAGGCTCAGGGAAAACTCCTGACGCTATCTAAGATATGCCTATGGGGGATTCCAAGACAAAAGAATAACACCGTGACCCAGGGGGATAGCGCCCTCTAGCGGCAGTGATGTCAGATTTCGGTGCTCTAGTTGTCTGCCTTACGAGAATTTACATTTTGACCTTCAGGCAGTAGTTGTCAAACCAAGGCATGTCAAGCCAGACACAGGATCCAAATATCTAAGCAGGGAAATTAAATACAACCTCCCCGATTGTAAGTTATATTGTATTAACTCTACTTTCACTGCAGGTCTGGAGATGGGCGAGCTGTTATCCGTTCCTCTGTCAGGGAATTCTTGGGCAGCGAGGCTATGCATGTGCTGGGGGTTCCCACCAGCAGAGCTGCAAGGTGAGGAACAATGAGCAATACACATGGCACATTCATTAAAGCTTAATTTACACTCGGCGGCAAGCGACACCCGAACTTTGAATCAGCGGACCAATATTAATGCAACAACAAGCATAATCATGGAAAGGCTAGAGTTAAATATCAAATGTACTGTATAACATGAGGACTTCCTCATAAACCTTCTTATTAAGAATGACACCTCAGCTTTTGACAGCTGGTAAATCTGTTTTTATATTGGAATCAGGTACATAAATGAAATGTCTGACTGCCGACCTTTTGATTGTCAACATGTGTTGTGTTTTAGTCTTATCATACGTGAAGAGCCAGTGCTGAGGGATCCTACAATGGAAACATCAAGAAGGAGCGAGGTACTGTAACATTCATACAAAAACTAATAGAATAAGAACATCACTTGGTTGAGGTGCTGGGTTGGAAAGAATAGTGAAGAAAAATAATAAACAAGAACAGTCATGTGCTGAAAATAAATGAAATTTAATGACGTGACAGATGTCATTAAATTACATTGGAGCAGATGAGTGTGCGGTTTTATTCGTTTTCTACACTGTAAAATGCATGCGATGAGCGCAATGTTCTAAAGTGAAGATCCGAGCGGAAGTGTTCTCCCTTTCTCTTCAAGCTGTGATTTATAGTACTGTACTAACTTATGTATAATATGCATACTGTATGTTGTCCTGTTGCTTCCAGAAAATCAGCTCAGAGGACCCAGATACATATTTGGTGTGTAATGTAAAATCTATTCAATCATTATTCATGTGTTAAACTCAGGATTATATGCTCAATTTCAAATGTTCAGCATCAGCACACTAACTCAAGGCTTTTGTAGATGCAATGTTTAGTGGTTAACTGAATACCACTAATCTGACTAATGATGCATTCTACAGTTTGGAATTCTTCCTATTTTACATTGTCTAGTAGCTAAATGGTTTGTAATTTTACTTGATTGGTAATTGATGTTTGGTGTGTTACAGAATATTACTCATGGTTCCATATGCTTTCCTAGGTATTTTACGCTATGGTCGTAAATGAAACCGCACATCTGATGTCTGTTGGGTTTGCACATGGTGAGTAACGCTTTATGAATCATCATTGTGTGATTCAACTTGTCTATAATTAATTAGACAGCATATCGTCTCTGTCGGGTGGAAAGTGAAACCTCATTATGTCCAAAACTGTTACTTTTCAGGATTAGAATACAACGGCATCAAAAGTAGCAGATCTACAAGCTCAGAACGCGTCGCTTTGCGCCGTGTTTCGAGCTTGTGGATCTGCGTGACTCTGTAGTACAATGGTAACTGGAACGCTTGCCCCAAAACACACTCTCCCCCATTTATTTTGCAGGCTGCTCGCCCCCAGTTTTTGTATTCTTGTATTTGTTTTACTGAGGCTACGTTTAGGAATAAGGTTGGTTTTAGGCATAGTTTTACTGAGGTTACGTTTAGGAATAAGGTTAGTTTTAGGCATAGTTTTACTGAGGTTACGTTTAGGAATAAGGTTAGTTTTAGGCATAGTTTTACTGAGGTTACGTTTAGTAATAAGGTTAAGTTTAGGCATAGTTTTACTGAGGTTACGTTTAGTAATAAGGTTAGGGTTGGGCATAGTTTCACTGAGGTTACGTTTAGGAATAAGGTTAAGGTTAGGCATAGTTTCACTGAGGTTATGTTTAGGAATAAGGTTAGGGTTAGGCATAGTTTTACTGAGATTACGTTTAGGAATAAGGTTAGGTTTAGGCATAGTTTTACTGAGGTTACGTTTAGGAATAAGGTTAGGTTTAGGCATAGTTTTACTGAGGTGCAAACAACACGCTATTTGTGGAGGATTGATCGTCTAGTCAGTAAGAATACTCTGAAGATTCTTGCAGGGGCCCTCATTCAAGGTCATTATGATTATGCATGCACTTCATGGTATCACAACACCTCCAAGGCCTTAAAAACAAGGCTCCAAACATCCCAAAAGAAACTTGTAAGGCTACTTCTTGGCCTCAATCACAAAACCCATCTATCCCCTGCTCATTTTGCTAGGATTGGATGGCTTAGGGTTGAGGACAGAGTACAGCAACTTGCTATGGGCCTGGTCTTCAAGATACACCACAACATTGGGATACCCCTGTATTTGTCAAAATACTTCCAAAATGTTAATGAAGTCCATGATCATAACACCAGAGGCAGCTCCACAAATCATGTTCAACCCAGATTTGGCTCAACTAAGGGAATGAACTCGTTCTCATGCTATTCATCAAAAATGTGGAATGCCCTACCAAAAGGAGTAAAGGAGTGTAAAACCCTACTCACTTTCAAAACTGCCCTAAAGATACACCTTCAGGAGGCTGCAATTCGAAAATGGCCCCGGTCTAAGTCTTAACCTACCCCCCCTACCCCCCCTCTTTCATTTTCTTCTTTTGTATATATTTTCTGAGCCACTTGTCCCTCTAAGAGTCTGAAGTGACTCTGAACCCCTAGTTGCTCCCGGTGAGCAGGTTGGTGCCTTGCATGGTTTCCTCCGCCATCGGTGTATGAATGTGTGCTTACATTTTTTACATTATTATTAATTTCATCATGCGTCTCGCTAGCCAATCACAGCACGTCCTACAAAGCTTAGCCTATGGGCGTGTTTTCCACAGCATGGTGTCACAGTGAAAGACAAATTTTCACGACGGAAAGAAAAACTTTCACCACGGATGGGTCCTAAACCCTCTTATAGGAGCGGTTGCACCGCTCAAAAATATTTACAACTAGAGAATGTGCTCCTCGGAGCACAGGTCTCCGCCAGTACTGTTCCTGATTAATCCTGTCTTACCTATTTATATTACATATTGTCACGTGTCACTTGACCAATGTTAGCTTGGCTGAGACGGACACACACACGGAGGGTAAAACCCTCCTGGCGGAGACAAAAAATCACACCCCATTCATATTTAGAAACAACAGTGGTCATCACAGTGATGGAAGCTCACATGATTTTTTGAAGTGCGTGTTGCTATTTATAGGTTTTTATTTCATCATGCGTCTCGCTAGCCAATCAAAGCAAAGGGTCTGGATAAAGTCAGCCAATCACGGTACAATATTACATATTGTCACGTGTCAAGTGAAGCTTGACCAATGTTAGCTTGGCTGAGACGGACACACACACGGACGGACGGAGACGAAAACATACTCTCCACCATACTGGCGGAGACAAAAAGCCTGAGAGACCCCTGATGTTATCAGCATATGGCCATATATCGGCATATCGAGGGGATCAGCGGTTCTGGACAACACACACACACACACACAGTATACCACACCATATGCCTATATATGGGTGTACTGAACTATCTAGCTGGCTTAGGTGGTTTCACCAGTATGGTGTGTCGGTCAGGACACAGAGACAGGACTTTGATTGTAATAGACTTTAGTTCCAGAGCTTGGGCACACCATAGAATACTTGGGTGTGGTCTAAACAGAAAATAATCAACATCAGTAAATAGTATAAAAGACAGGAAATACAATAAACACAATTAGCATAAACATGACTGCCAGTTAGGACATTAGGATAAATTTGCTCTAATAAAATGCACACAGCATCTAACGTAGAGTCTATCCATTAGCAAGGTTTGGGTTAACTAACACTATGACCTCAAAGGCAAACACACCATGTACAACAGTTACATAACAAATAAACGTACATTAACCACTTAAACCCCATATGGGTAACCGGAGTCCCTCAGGGCTCAATACTAGTGAATTTTCTGTTTTATGTTATTGTGGGGAAAGCTTTCGCTGACAATAGCCGACCGCGTCGTGTTGTGAGCTTGACGATCTGCTATTTTCAGCGAAAGCTTTCCCCACAATACCGATGCTGGGGTTTAAGCGGTTAATTGCTTCTACGCACACAGTGGAAGGACTGTGGGAATTGTGAAAAGGTGGAAAAGTCCAAGTAGACTGACTTAACTAATCAAATGTCAGGTGTGGGGAATTCTAAATCAATTTTGTGAGATTTGGACAAAATCTCTAAGAGCAGGAGCAAAAAAGATGTTAAAAAAAACAGAAAATGTAGTTAGATGCAAATGGGCATGGCCTATATGGAGAGTTGCATCATGATCCAAGAAATCCAGTTGTCCAGAATCGCCAATCCAACCAATAGCCCATAGGCCTATATGGACATTCCAATATATGGGCATATGTAACGCCGAGAATTCGAACCCGGGCCTCCCACGAGGAAAGCCAACATATAGCTCGGGGGAAATATTAGACTTTTAGGCCATCAGGCTGAGGTTGTGAGCCACTCTGCTACACTCACCCCCTAACTATACAGTCGAACGTACAGACATACGTCCAGAGATTTTGTGCATTTATTGTAAGATAATGTCAATATGAAATAAAAATAAAAATGAATTAAAATTAAAAACTTTAATTGACCCTGACCCCAAGGGAGCTCAGAGATCCATCGTGTTGAGATCCACCTGCCCCATACGCCGTCTACTGAAGCACACAGACCTCAGACGCTGGCAGAAGTCTAACTCCTCCTCACACTCCTCTTTCCCCTGCAGGTCATTGGCTCGCAGTTGGAGCAGCTCCTCCAGGCTCAGAGAAGGCCTCCTGCAGACCCGGACCCCCTCGGAGCATTCCTCCACCAAGCAGCACAGCGCGCCAAGGACGTGTTCGTGAGTGGCCGAGTGCGGCGAGTGAAGAATAGACACCAGCTGTTGCACCACGCCCATGGACAGAACTGTGTCTTTCTGCTCCGGGTGTGCCGTGAGGATTTTGAGCAGCAGAAAGGCCCACTTGGTCCTCAGCTTCTCGTCGGCAGACTGCATCCCTCGCATCAGCATCGAGAAACCGTCGTGAGACAGGAACGCCTTGAACCCCGACTGCTCCTCCCCGACCAGACATGACACGGCGTACAGGGTTTTCACTCTGACCGTAGGATGGGGGTCAGAGTCGGTCAGCTGCAGTAGCTTGGGCAGTGCGCCCCTGTTGAGCAGGTAGCGTTGCACCTCCGGCATGTTCTGGGCACTGGAGGCGACGAGCTGGGCAGCGCGCCACCTCACCCCGCTTCGAGCGTGACGCAGGCACTGGGTGACGCACAACTCCAGTCCACCCAGAGTCATCAGGTCTCTGGCATTGTCCAGATTCTCACACAAGTCTGATAGAAGGTCCAGAGCCATTTCTCGCTCATCCTCATCATGCTGCTCTCTCTCCCCCTCTCCTGGCTTTCTCTCCTCCTCTCCTCCCTCTCTCTCCTTAACGCTCATGTCATCTTTGCGTAGGACAATTAAGCACTGCTTCATCTGCTCCACCTCGTCCATCTGCCCTCTACACACCTCTGCGAGAGCTCCTCTCAACCACTCTTCTCTGTCCTCTGGCATGGGCTCAACAAGGGCAGAGGCGTCATCTACAGCAGACCCTGCTTCTAATGACATCTGTAGGACCCCCTGGAGATTACGGAGATGTCGTCTGCCTTCTTCCATAGCTCTTTCCCGGTGTGCTGTTTTCAAGGTTTTGGCTAATTCCACAAAGTCCAAGAAGATAAACACTGCTAACCAGCACATTTATGAATATGATAACGCTAGAATATTCTAGCTCGATGATCTCATGAGTGACATCACTGCAATTGCGTGGTGGCAGTTTGCGACGTCAATCTGACGTGATACTGACATCCAAATATGGAGTTCCCATTTCGCACATGTTCCGTAGGGCCATATTTGACAAGATGATTGGCAGGACGGTGGATTTGAGATAATGAGTCCACAAAATGTGACAAAATATTTACTATGTGAAAAAGGAAGACCTTCGCTTTTATGGAATGCCACCATCGAAGACGCCCCTTGAAGCTAAATGCAGAAGTCAGTTACAAGCAATTAAAATGTCATGTCTGGACAGACATTGATGTAAACTGCAACTGGTTAGTGGAGGCATACAGCGGTAGCCTATTTCTAGTATATTATATAATATTTGTATTAACCACATCAACTCTGGGGTCACTATTTTAGGTGATATGTTTAAAAAATATTCAAAGTTTTAAGATTTATTTTTCAAAAGTAGCAAGAAAAAAAAATATCTATATGCTATGCAGAGTATTCTGTATATTACTGTACACTATAGGTTGATGATAAATATCAAACTGTCCTCCCATCATTCAACAGGGCCACTGTGTTTTAAATGTCTGTCGGTCGGTCACTGTCCCCCTCTACTGGTTAAATCGGGTACTGTTCTTTTTGTGTTTGTTTTGCTGTTCAAAGGGTATTATTATTATTAGAACTGTTGATTGGGATCAGCTGTTAAACCACTTGCATCATTTTGATATGGGTGAACAATAGACCAATTATTTGTTTACCAACATTGAGACTGGACGCACAGGTGATTGTTTCATCAATCAATTCCAAACATCTTCGGGTGCGCTGGTTTCAGTACATTCAACCTCCTCTTGTGTGTTGGCTAGTGAGGCGCGTCCTAGCGAAACCTGTTTCATTTGGTGCCGGCCTGCGCGCGCATACTGGTTCTTATCAGTGTGACATTGTCTGTTAAGGGGTCTATTGACGTGACCAAAACATGATATGAGGGTAATTTTCACTAATGTAATTCGACACAACCTGTAGGCTACTCTGTTGCGAAGGTATGTTCCTTTAAAGCAGCAACATTTTTGTCTGTGTGCATATGTGCTGAAGGAAGATATATATATATATATATATATATATATATATATATATATATATATATATATATATATATATATATATATATATATATATATGCTTGAGAAAGTGGTTAATTAAAAAAAATATATATATTTTGATGTCCTGTGCTTTGTAATGTATGCTTGTGTTTGTTTTTCTTTATTATTTATGGAAACTGACATTTTCAATAAAAGACAACAAAAAAGAAAAGAAAAGAAACCCCTCAACTCTTATTTTGATGTCCACCAAGCGGAAGTCGCATGCTCGGCAGAGCGTGTTGAAACTGTTCAACGTGACGGAACTGAATAGTGGCGCACGTGACTCTGTGTGTGTGTGTATGTATGTGCGTGCGTGCGTGCGATTGAGTGGCTGTGCCTCAGTGCGCGTGCGTTGCATTCACTGAGTCCAGTTGTGTGCAGCTGCTGCCTGTGTTGTGCATACAAGCCAGAGAGACACACAGTCAGTCCCAGACAGACACACACAAACACACACACAGAGGCCGCCTGGATTTCAGTCATGTCGGAACAGGTGGCGTCGATGTGCGAGCAGCTCATCAAAGCTGTGACCGTCACGATGGACGCAGCATCGAGCCAAATATACCGGCTGGAGGCCCTGAAGGTAGAGCATCATGTCGGGGGAGCTGAAACGTGCTAAGCTAGCTACAAAAGCCTCATTTTGACCCATAGCTGCGTGCCGGTGTGCACGACACCGGCATGCAACTATAGGTAGAAATGAGGCAGTAAAACAGCAGATATACAAGTTCACCAGAGCTTGTATATTATGCTATTATCTGCACGCAACACCAGCACGCAACTATTGAGTATGAATGAGGCTTAACGGTTAGCTAGCTAGCGGTTAGCCTGCTGCTTCTATCCATGCCCACCCAGGTGGTGGTTCAATGCTGAAAAGGCGACATGTTGCTCAAGCTAAACAAAACAACAACAACAACAACACATGAATGTAGTATAAAGGTTTATCACGTTAGAAGAAGTGCACACACACTTTTGCATTAGCATAGTAGTAACTGTTTGGCTGGTTCTCAGCCAGCATCATAACAGCTGCCACTTTAGCAAGTTAGCTTTGGAAGTGGTTATCACCACCACAGTGTAACATGTAGCACGCGCTGTCACTTCATTCATTCGTTGTGACCACGACCACGTCTGCAATCAGTAGACTAGGGCATTGGTTCTCAAACTTTTTCATGTCAAGGACCCCCACATTGACACTTAATAGCCCACGGACCCCCATTTGAAAAGATATGCCAAGGACCCCCATAAGAGAAGATTTTTACAGCTCTAGCAGTGATTTTCAACCATTTTAATTTCAAGGACCCCCAGTTTGACATGCATTAGGCTCAGGACCCCCATTTAATGACATGTATGTCTCTGGGACCCCACTTATATTGTAAAATCGATGTTAATTTAAGAGTGAGAGTGTACAAATGCAACCAAATGGACCCGTTAGGGTACACTCTCAGAGTTACAGACCCACAAGGGTCCATTTGGTTCCTAACTATCCATCTTTTAGCTAGGGACCCCCTGGAACTCCCTCAAGGACCCCTGGGGGTCCCCAGACCCCACTTTGAGAACCAATGGACTAGGGGGAAAAAAAGTTTAAAGATGTTAAGTTTAGGGATCAAACGTGGCATAGAAAAGATAGCTGTGCTAATGGCAATGCGACTCTGCTCTTGTTTTCTTAGCAAATGTTCTAATTGATAAGTTCATATAGCCACCATGCATGGCATGCATGGATACTGATGTTTATTATACATGCAATTCAACGTTATACACACGTTATAGACGCATGGGACCACTGAAACAGGAAAAACAAAGTCTTCAGGATGTATAAAGAGATGCCACAGTGGTTAAAATGCACACAGGACATTATTCCAATGTTCCAAAGACACAAGGAATAACTGCTCACTCGATCCATCCGTGTAGGATCAATCAAAGCGTCATTTATGTTTATTATGATCGCATTCCTTGAACCATTTCGCTGACATAGAACATGGACTTCCTCAACATGAAAAGTTGCAACATGTAATACTCTTAACAGGACTTGCACTTTATTGTTCGTCTTGGGAGCTTAAACACTTCAACCCCAGCATCCCTTTTCTGGAAGGAAGAGAGATAGCAGATCTACGAGATCTGAGAGATATTAGATCTGCTCATTTTGAAAGCCTAACATTACTCATGAATTTTAAGTTCTCAGTCGCCATGACTGATTTCAGTCTTTCTTTTTAATACATTTAAAGAGTATTAGAATTGGTCAAACCAGTAATAGAGTATGTTCTATTGTGTAAATTCCATAAAACCCCAATGGTTTCAGATATTTCATTAAAAAGCAATGGTTAAAGCCTCAATCTGCGATGTGTAGCTTATGTAGAACAGCAAGAACATAGGTTTATAATGATATAATACCTAAACATAAGTCTACTTTACATATTGTGATAATTGTTTAGGAAACATGGCACTAGTGTGGAGGGCTCCTTTCTCTTGGTATCACAAATCACAGATTGGGACGGCCTAAACAAAAACGTTCAGTCTTGAGATTTCTTTTTGCTTTAATCCCTGCGCTACTGCTGTTTCATGTACTGTACCTCTCTCTACAGAACATTTGCTGTAGCTTACCTAGCCTGATCTGCATGTGTTGCAAAGTTCTATAGTCGCCACGACTTTCAGTCATTTGGATTCCATAGAATGTCTTTTATGGAAGCATGTCATAATATTGAAGAGTATTTGGGGTGGTCAAAGTAGCAATAGAATACATGTTCAATCTCCCAGAAAACCCTAATGGACTCATAAATATTATGATATATAAATATTTCATAAAAGCAAATGGTAAATCTGATTTAATTTACTGGTCGGCTGTTTGGCCACCAAAACATCATTTCAGTCGTGAGATTATGTTTAGCTTGAATCCATATGAATAATTTCCCCCTGCAGATAAATGATGCACGATATTTCCTTCTTTTATTATGTCAACAGTTCTGTGAAGAGTTCAAGGAGAAGTGTGCGTTCTGTGTGCCGTGCGGCTTGCAGCTGGCCGACAAAAGCCAAAACGCCATCGTGAGACACTTTGGCCTGCAGATCCTCGAACACGTCATAAAGTGAGTGGCCGAACAGGGGGGGGGGGGGGCGGGGGGGTCCCCAGATTAGATTAGCAACATTGTTTTCTCACTCAACAGTAAACAAACCAACATACAATATAAGTGTATACACAGGGTATCTGCACATTTCTAACGTTATAATTTAATGATTTTAAGACCACCAAATTGGCAAATATTACGTAAGAAAGAGGCAAACATTGTGAAAATAGCCGAACTACAAGCTCACGTTGTGAGCTTGTTGTTCGGCTATTTTCACAATATAATGCATAATATGCCCACAATTCCAAGTGCGTTTCAGGGTGGGGGGTCCCCAGTTCAAATATGATTATTTTGAAGGGTCTGAAACGTTTGGGAACCCTTGACATTAAAGCTAAAAGGATAACACAAAAAAAGTCCTGGGGACTTGTTTCCATTGTGGTCCTATGTATTCACTTCATCAACATAGCATAGAAAATTAACACTGTAATACACGTCATTAACAAATACAAATTATTATTATGTAAAAAAAAGTTCTGGAACATTTTTGAAAGAAACCAGTGATACACATCCTTGGGTGGTGTCGGGGCATTCCACATTTTGGTGGCAGAGCAATAGAATGAGATCATGGTCGCTCTCCCTCTAGTGTTGTGGCTGTGGGTGTCACTCACTTTGGAGAAGTAGGTATGAGGGTATTGAGGGCACTGTCTCTTTGACTTTGATCTTAAATCAGCCTGGGATCAATACCATCTTCGGGTTTCTGATCCGGTCTGGACGGAAATAACTTTACGTCATCAGGCGGCCGGAACACACGGCCGGAACCGCCGGTGCCGTGCACCTCCAAAATGATTCCCCTAGTTTAGAATTGGTTTAAATTGGTATAATCGTTTTGTTTCTTTTGGTTTGATAATCGTTTGGTATGTCCATCTTTTAATCTAACTTGTAGCGTGACTAGCGAGACTAAACTAATTGATTTGCATTATGTGGGGGAAAAAAACTATGCGACGCCAACCGGAACACACCACCGGAACACAATTGTTTTTTTTTTGTCTTTTTCTAAACCCGATCACACCGCTCAGTTTAAAATGAATACCAGGCTTTCCTCCGCGGTGGAAAGCCTGGTGACGCAAGGTTCATCTTGAATTGAGTGAACGAAAGTATGATGTTTGTGTTTGCATGACAAGAGCAACACTGCTCTGAAGTGTTCCATCATCTGTTTAATGTCCTTCCCGGAGAGCAGGTTCAGATGGAATGACATGACCCAGCCAGAGAAGGTGCAGCTGAAGAACTGTGCCATGCAGCTGCTATCAGAGGTAGGCCTGATTATCTTAACCCATTAAGACCTGAGGTCGATTCTACAAAAAATGTTGTCTAAATCCTAACAGTTTTCTGAAAAACGTATGTTGCTATATTTCAGTGGTGCTCAAAACCCAAAATTATATGTATTTGGCCACGGACCCCCATCTTAAAATATTTTGGGAGGGAGGGAACCCCAGAAGCAAAGATATGAGTAAAACATGTTTGCTTTAAAATATATATATATATTCAAAGATTTACACACATTTCCACGATTTTTCAAAAATAGCAGATCTACAAGCTTGTTGCGTGGCACGAAGTGACACGCTATGAGCTTGTATATCTGCTATTTTTGAATAGCCAAAGTACACTTTGAGAACTATTGTGCACGACACCATTGTACAACGAAGTATAGTGCAGGGTTACGTGGTTAGTCAGACTAATAGTTTTTGCCGATTTAAAAAAATATGTATATAAAATATATTTGATAACATACATGAGCAAGATTAAGTCAGTTATTGGTTCTAAATGTCGGTTTCACTACATCGTCAGTTGTGGTGAAGCCCAGCCCAGCCCTAGAGCTCTTTAACATTTAAGTTACTGTAGGTTGCCTGACGAAAAGTGACTAGAGTTCTTGAATGATAACCAGACTAAAGGGCTTTCTGATGCATGTTTGATGTTTGATTTGCCAGGGAACACATTCCATAATGGAGGAGGAGAGTCACATCAAAGATGCTCTGTCACGCATCGTAGTTGAAATGATCAAGAGAGAATGGCCCCAGCAGTGGCCAGACATGTTGAAAGAGATGGAATCTCTGACCAGCGTAGGGGTGAGTGACTCATGTATTCTTAACGTATGCCAGTCATTTCCCTTAGTTGCCGTGTTCTGCATGTCATTTTGCATAGCGAGCCTCCACATCTAAAATGAGCACCAATAACATGCTTATGCACGTGGCTGGCTATGTCATATTCATGCCACATGGGCAGCATTGGCAAAACCATGACATTTAGTCGCTGTTCTTTCAGGCCTCTTAAGTTTTGAAAAAAAAAATACATCAACATTTACAGTAAAATGTCATTTTTGTTGCAGTAGTGTTTCTAATAATTATCTAAAATCTAGTCACGATCAATTGGCAGTTAAAAAAAAAAACCAAATCAGTCTTTTTAGGTACACATTCATCCTCCAATTGTATTGTATTTTGTGTGGTTAGATACATTTTATCTAAGCCAGGAAAAAATACAATAAAATTGGAGGACGAACAAATCCAGAACAAATATTGATATCGGAAATGATGCTGTGTCATAAATGTTTATAACAGCGGTTCCCAACCTTTTCTGGATCAGGGCCCACTTGAAAATCTCCAAACGCTCACAGCTTGTAGATCAGCTATTGCCAAGTATAAAGTTGTTAAATATACCAGTAATTTCTATGTATATTTAGGTTATTTGTCATATCTACCCAGTGTAACTCCAAAGCCTAAAAAAAAACATCCAAGCAGAAGTGTAATTTTCATTCATATGCTCCAGTGTTCAACGGCAAAAACTAAATCGTTGATCGCAATATATTTGTGTGACAATGAATCGTCGCGTAAAACGTCATAATGGTGACAGCCGTGTGTGTGTGTGTGTGTGTGTGTGTGTGTGTGTGTGTGTGTGTGTGTGTGTGTGTGTGTGTGTGTGTGTGTGTGTGTGTGTGTGTGTGTGTGTGTGTGTGTGTGTGTGTGTGTGTGTGTGTGTGTGTGTCTCTCATAGGAGGCTCAGACGGAGCTGGTGATGTTAATTCTGTTGCGTCTGGCGGAGGACGTCATCACCTTCCAGACGCTGCCCACCCAGCGGCGCAGGGACATCCAGCAGACCCTCACCCAGAACATGGACAGCATCTTCAGCTTCATGCTGGGCATTCTGCAGCTCAATGTGGACGACTACCGCAAGCTGGTCAGTGGGTCTTTTATTATACCGCATGAACACCAGGGGGCAGTGGTTCCCAAACTCTTTCATGTCAAGCAACCAGTGGTGGAAAAAGTACTCAAATGTTTTACTTAAGTAAAAGTATCAATACTGCAATGTAGAACAAGTACTCTGTTACAAGTAAAAGTCCAGAATTCAAAATGTACTTGAGTAAAAGTACAAAAGTATTGGTATCAAAATGTACTACTAAAATTGAATGATTGAAAATAGCAGATCTACAAGCCCACAGCGCATTGCATCGACGCCCGGAACCCCCTCAAGGACCCCTGGGGATCCCCGGACCCCACTTTGAGAACCACTGCTCTAGGGTCCCTATTCGGGGGCGAACATTTGGCAAAAATAGTCGTATCTGCAAGCTCACAACGCAGCGCGGCGCGATGTGGTGTGAGTTTGTAGATCAGCTATTTTTGGCAAAAAGATTATCCCTTGGGGACTCCGGGCAATAAAGAGTTTAACCCATTTCGCTGACATAGAACATGGACTTCCTCAACATGAAAAGTTGCAACATGTAATACTCTTTTAGACGAATTTTAGACCTGAGGTCGATTTTAAAAACGCCTTCAAAATCCTAACCTAAGTTTTCTGAAAATCTTCAATTTGTATTCAAAAATGTAAAAAGAAAATCCTGTTGCTATATACATGGCAACATCTAAAATGACACGGATGCTTTCCTGGTTTTAAAGGTACAACAACGTATAGGCTTTCCTGGACTTAATGGGTTAAGTGGTTAACTGCTATTTCTTTTCTTTTTTGGCCATTGACTTTTATTTTATTTATACTATTGCTTTTGAGGAAATCTAGGAGCAGTGTACAGATTAAAGCATGATGTTCAATAGTACTGCATTTTTTTTTTTGAAATGGCAAATCAATCATTTGTCGACAATAAGGAGAACTCACATTTTGATGGCTTAATACAAATTGAATTCAAATCTGGCTTTGGTGTTTCTTCTCAATGTCTCTTTTTTTTTCCTTGTCCAGAAAAATATTCCTGGTCAAGAACTTCAGGTGAGAAAACAGCACTTGCACCATTTGTATGATAACGTGTATTTTTTGCGTTAATTTTGTATGTTGTTGATGAATTGTCTACATAGGACCACAATGGAAACAAGTCACCGGGACTTGTTATCCTTTTAGCCTTAATGTTTTACTGTACCTCCGTGCTGTTTGCATTTTTGACTAATAGAATATTCAATCAATCAATCAATGCACTCTGTCTGACATATTTAATAACTTTATACTTTCAAAAATAATTTGGGTGGAAATAGCCGATCTACATGCTCTGTAGCTTGTAGATCTGATATTTCCACTATTTTTGAAAATATATGCGAAATCTATTGCACTTATCTCAAATAATTGCAATAGGCTCTATGCACAGCAGCCATATTGGGAATGAATTGGGCCCCTTCCTTACTTCCTTCACAGGTGTTACCAATAATACTAATTAAGGCTCCGTTCCATTTAGTGTAGCACAGTGGTTGTCTTATTTTCAAGGACCCCCATAACTCTGAGAGTGTACAAATTTGTACACTCTCAGAGTTACGCACCCACCATAAGGGGCCATTTGGGAACCAAAATGGAGTGTTTCTAGTGAGCCAACATGCACGATATCAGCACCCTGACTAGAATGGAACAGAGCCTTCAAATCATTAGTATCATTGGTAACACCTGTGAAGGAAGTAAGAAGAGGCCCAATTTCTTTCCAATATGGCTGCTGTGCATACAGTAGAGCCTATTAAGCGATGACGTAATAATTGTCTGTTCACTCTCCTGTTTCTCTCTCTCTCTCTCTGCACATAACAGGCCAGAGCTCACTGTCGAGTGGCCGTGGTGACCCTGAACACGCTAGCGGGCTACATAGACTGGGTGGCTCTGTCCTACGTCACCAATGAGAACTGTCGTCTGCTGGAGATGCTGTGTCTGCTTCTGAGCGACACGGAGCTGCAGCTGGAGGCCGCGGAGTGCCTGCTGATCGCCATCAGTCGAAAGGTCAGTCACACACACACACACACACACACACACACACACACACACACACACAGTGACCCCAACGGTGGTCTCGCTAGTAGGCTCTATGCATTAGGCCAGTCACGATTATCACATCGTCTTTTTTAATTTTTTTAAGATATTTTTTGGGGGCTTTTATGCCTTTATTTAGACAGGACAGTAGGCTGACAGGAAATGGGGAGACATACAGCAAAGGTCGTAAAGATCGGGAATCGAACCCGCGACACGCTGTCATGCTGGATTACCAGCTTATGTGGTATGCGCCTGGACAGCTAGGCCAGTGGACGCCCCACATCATCGTCTTTAATCGCCGTTTTTTTTAGATAATCGCTGCTATTTTCCATGATCGGATTTTAATCATTTCCATGTTGAAACATTTTCATACATTTTCAAATATTAAAAAAAGCAAATAGCTGATCTACAAGCTTACAACACATCATGAAGCTAGCTGTTTTTGAAAGTATAACATTATTAAATATGTCAGTAAGTTCTTTGTATATTTCTGTTATTTGTCATATCTGCCCTGTGGATTTCTTTTTTTATTATGAAGCCTAAAAGGCAAACAGAAATTACCTTTTCAACTGCTACATGTTCCAATGTTCAATGCCAAAAACACAATTAAAGTCGTTTAATTGCAAGTACAAATTTCATAATCGTGACACAGCCTTAATCTGGGCATTACCTGTAATGGTGGAAGGTTAGAGCAGCTTGCCTAATACACCTGTTGTGGTGTTGTGTTCTTCTCACACAGGGCAGGCTGGAGGACAGGAAGCCATTCATGCTGCTCTTTGATGATGTAGCCATTCACTGCATCCTGTCTGCCGCACAGTGAGTACCTGCACAAAAACCACACTCACTTATACTCACTTTAGTTGCGTGCCGGTTGTCGTGCTCAGTAAATGGCAGATATACAAGCTCACAACGTGTCACGTCCGTGACACGTTGCGAGCTTGTATATCTGCTATTTTACTGCATGCAACGCCAGTGTGCACTTGGTATAAATCAGGCTTAACAGGCTCACTATGGTCCCAACGTTGTTGATTGGTTTGTGTGTGTCTGGTTGCAGGTCTGCAGATGGAGCAGCGTTAAGTAATAAATCCTCTCCCACACAGTAAGTGATGCCACCAGGTTATGCATTGTGTGTCACACTCTAAAGGCCTTTTTTCACACGGGAAGCAACTGACACGCCTGGTTTTTCATTGTCAATGAGAGACGAGGTAGGGAGGCCGCAGGCGCTGGGCAATCTGACAGGAGTTACAGGAGTTAAAAGGTTTTGTCCAAAGCGCTTTACAATGTGCATTACATTCACACATTCATGCACACATTCACACACCGTCGGCAGAGGAAACCAATGCAAGGCACCGACCTGCTCATAGGGAGCGGTTAGGGGTTCAGTGTCTTGCTCAAGGACTATTTGACGCTAACCGAGGTGGGGCCAGGGATCGAACCGGCAATCTTCCGCTTCCGAAGCGACCGCTCTAATCTCCTGAGCTACTGAAATGTGTTGATCTTTTTTTTTTAATGCGACAGGTAAACCTGTCTCTTCACTTGAGGAGCGCAGTGCGACCATGCTTTTCACCGGTCCCCCGATTCCGAAAATACCTGACAGGACCCAAGACCGGACCGGATCCGTGTTTTACCATGATCACTCGGAACCGGGTTGGTTCTGGTTCTATTATTAGACCCCGGGACTGTTTATCATTATGTATTCATACCCGAGTGGATCCGAGAAGACCTGTGTTCAGGGCCGATCGGTAGAGAAAAGCATGAAGTGCTACGAAGATTACACTGACGTGGGATCAGGGAGTATAACTGACATCCAGGCTGTTAGAAATATCTCGGAGGAAAAAAATCGGATCTCGAAACGAGCCTCACGGGTCATTAAAAAAGAAACTCAGAACCAGTCGGGTCTCGGAACAGCATTCTCGGGTCCATTAAGGTTCGGGTCCGTCATTTTGGACCCGTGAAGAGCTCTACCACGCAGATCCAAGCGAGTACGCAGACGTAGTGTCGTCCACCGTGTGAAAAGAGCCCTTAATGCATATAGGTATGGACAAATGGGTGTAGAAAGGTGTAGTAGTCCCTACCTGTCCGTGAAAAAAAAGATGTTTGTGTTCTTCTTTCTATTGTAGACCAGTAGAGGCGTCGGCAGTGGTGGAGCGACGTTACGCCTTCCTGAAGAGACTTTGTCAAGTCCTGTGTGCACTGGGAAGCCAGCTCTGCTCATTGGTGGTGAGAGTTGTCTGTGGTTTTATATTGATGATAAACATTTCACAAAGTTGTGCTGTTCATGAATGAAAAGATTGTACTGTGTTCTGTCCACAGGGGGGCGATGTGGAGGTTGAGGTACCTGTCAACCTCAGCAAGTACACAGAAGCCTTCCTAGCCTTCACCACACACCCCAGTCAGGTGGGACACACGATAATGGAACGATTTTAATGATAGTCATTTAACCACTACTCGTGATGTCCATTAGTGACCATAACATGTGTACTGTATATATAGGCCATCTTACCTTGCACTCAATCAGGCAGCGATATGATGTGGCAAATAGGACAGCAGTCATTCATTTCCAATTGTAGTATTGAGTGACGTGGAGAGACGCCTGATGACACTAAATAACGACTCACAGCAACAAACGCGAGAAATGTTAGTCATACTGTGTAAACCTTTCAATTAACCCATTAAGACCTGAGACCGATTCTACAAAATGTCTTCTAAATCCTAACAGTTTTCAGAAAAAAAACTATGTTTCTATATAAGTGGTGCTCAAACTTTTTCATCTCAAGGACCCCCAAAATTATATGTATTTGACCCCCATCTCAAAATATTTTGTTCCAGGGACCCTCAGAAGCAAAGATTTGACTTACAAATGTTGAAATGCTGACAACTTCTCTAGACACTATTTTTACTTGAGAGAGTCTGCTCCCGACACTCGTGCCAAAAGTTCTGACAGCATCTGAAATGTTGGGCCATGTTCGTGCAACGACCTTTGTCAACAGAAGACTGTTCTATAACGGCTACCAACACATAAGAATGAAGAGAAAGTCATTGTTTGTGTTAACAGAAACCACTACCTTTACCAGGAAATAAAACATACTGTGGCAGTTTGACAGTTAAAGCACAGGGAATCTCTTACACTCTGCAGTTTTGGTAAAATCGCTGGAGGTGGTATTAGTATTGCCAACCCATGTTGTCCTCTTCTGCCAAGTCAAGACCAGGTCCAAATTGTCCTCCTTTTTTTAAAATGTATATTTTCTCAAGGTAAAACATTGCACAGTGACAAGATCGATCACAACTGTATCTTGTGCGCACAGTGCGCAATGTACTGTAATGATTAATGTACAGAATAAGACATTGTGCATCGTGCGTTGTGCAAGCATGTTAGATATGAAACTCTGCATTATATTGCCATAATGCATTAATTCTGAAGCTGTTTTCTGCTTAACACCCTCCTGCAAATTTGTTTTCTCTCTCCTCTCCAGTTTTTAAAATCCTCCACCCAGATTACGTGGGGGACTGTGTTCAGACACGAGGTCCTATCAAAGACGGCGGTTTTGAAAGAGATGGCCGTCAAATACCTCAGAGCGACCATGACCAACCTAGTCAAGGTGCCACATATTTCTCTTAACACTACCGTAAACAGTTCTATCAATACTACACCATCCAGTACATGTATAAACGGAGTGTTCCTGTTCCTCTCTAGACTGGCTTCCCCTCTAGGAATGACAGTCCAAGCTGTGATTTCTCCAGGTTGGACTTTGACAGTGATGAAGACTTCAACGCCTTCTTTAATTGTAAGAATTGCAGACCTCAAACTGCACTCACTTAAGACAACCCCCCCCCCCACACACACACATCAAAACAGACAAATCCACATAGAACAAACATGCAGACATTATCAATGACAAAAACCAACAAACAATATTTTACTCCCAGGTCAGTATTTAAAATGGCATTCTAATATGTGAATATGGATTATTTGTCAAATGTCTGAGGTTCTACCTGTAATATTGTAACAAGACTTTGTCGTAATGCAAGCTAGCTTGATGGCTGCTATTAAGGCCTAACAATGCTAGAGTGGGTGGAGGACTCCTTTCACACTGTTTCACAAATCGCATAATAGGACTGGATTTTTTCCAGTCGTGAGATAAAAAATGTATGTGGTTTTCATTTGATGAATTAACCCATTAAAACCGGGAAAGTGTCATTGTAGATTTTAACCACTTTAACCATTATTTTATACTTTGGCTATTCAAAAATAGCAGATATACAAGCTCATAGTGCGTCATTTCGTGCCGCTCTATGTGCTTGTAGATCTGATATTTTGAAAAAATCGTGAAAATTTGTAGAGAAAACATTTGTAACTAAAATCTTTGCTTCTGGGGGTCCCTGGAACCACATATTTTGAGATGGGGCGGTCCGCGGCCAAATACATGTAATTTTTGGCGGTCCTTGACATGAAAACGTTTTGAGCACCACTGATATAGCAACATACGTTTTTCAGAAAAAGCAGCCTCAGGTCTCAATGGGTTAACTGGTTACTGCTTGTTGCCTGGGGGGGGTTCTCCCTGTTGTTGTTCTCATGCTGTGCTGCTGTGCCGCCCACAGCGTTCCGAGGCCAGCAGAGCGAGGTGGTGAGGAGCTCGTGTCGGATCGTTCCTCAGGAGGCCTTCCAGATCGCTGCCGAGTGGCTGCAGTACCAGATCACCAGCCCCATTGACACCGGCAACACCACATGTAACCAATAACCATGCTCCACACTGTTCACAGCTTGTTGTGGGGGGAATTGATAATTCTGTATGTGTGGAGGGGGGGGGGGGGGGGCTATGGTTGACTGCTTGTGATGTATGCGGTTAGTTTCCAATGTAAAATATGTGACAGTATGAAAGAGGTTTTATTGTGTGACCAAAGCAAGGGGTCCTTGAGGGAGTTCCAGGGGGTCCCCAGCTAAATGATATTTGTACACTCTCAGAGTTAAGTTAACATTGATTTTACAATATAAATTTGGGTCCCAGAGATATAAATGCCATTTAAATGGGGGTCCGTAGCCTAATGCATGTCCAACTGGGGGTCCTTGAAATTATGAAGAAAAAAGGTTGAGAATCACTGCTAGAACCGTAAAAATCTTCTCTTATGGGATGTTTTTGGCATATATTTTCAGATTGGGGTCCGTGGGCCAGTAAGTGTCAATTTGTGGGGTCCTTGACATGAAAAAGTTTGAGAACCACTGTGCTAAGGCACTCAGCTCTCTCTCTGTGTGTGTGTGTGTGTGTGTGTGTGTGTGTGTGTGTGTGTGTGTGTGTGTGTGTGTGTGTGTGTGTGTGTGTGTGTGTGTGTGTGTGTGTGTGTGTGTGTGTGTGTGTGTGTGTGTGTGTGTGTGTGTGTGTGTGTGTGTTCCTCCCTATAGCTAAGATTGCAGAGGGTCTGTGCTCCGTCCTGTCCCCGTCTGTGGTCCAGTGGGACGCCCTGACTGTCTTCATGGAGAGTGTGATGGGCCAGATATTCAAAATACTGGATGTGGAGGTACAGTCAGTGTGGATTTTGACAGCAAATGTTCATTTAGTTTTAGTCATAGTCTTTTGAATAAAGTTCCATTTAGTTTTAATCATGTTTAGATGGTAGATCTGCTATTTTCAGAGTGCAACACCCGAGCGCAACCAAACAAAAAATGACTTTCTACTGGATCTCTTCTCCACTCGTCCCTCACTAACATTTTAGTCTGTTTTTTATTTGTTGAAGAAATTGTCAATATATTTAGTCTTAGTTTTAGTCATCGTAGATTAGATTTTATTTCGTTTTCATTTAGTTTTCGTGAAAACAAGGTAGTCGACGAATTTTTTTTTTTTTTTGTCGGCGAAAATCAACACTGGAGGTACCAGAACAACTGCTATCAAACGACACTAACCACTTAATAACCACTTAACCTAGCAGTCCTCATTTTAAAGGATACATGGGCAACTGGCATGTGGCCCCCACCTTCACTTAATGCGGCCCGCAGGTTAATAGCAGAATACTGATATATTATTATTGGTTTCAGCTGTTACAATTCCTAACATGCAAACATGACCCGCTTTAATTACTTCAGTCTATATTAGTAGCTTAATGACTAATATTAAAATTCTATTGTCTTTTTTATGTCCAATGTATTTGTGTTTAAGTTCATAAAGTTAACATAAGTATAACTAAATGCATTTGAAATTAAATAAAAATGTTACTTTTCAGGATTCCAATAAAAAAATGGCAAAAAAAAAATCTGGATTCCAATTCAAAAATAGCAGATCTACAAGCTCAAAACGCGTCGCACTGCCATGCGTTTTGAGCTTGTAGATCGGCGATTTTTGCTACTATTGTGTGACATAGAATGGCGAAGTACGGCATTAATTTACGAAAAACGTTAAAATACAGAGATAAGAGTTGTCTGCCAGTATATGCAATATGGCCCTCTGGAGTGAGTGTGGAAATATAGTGGCCCTCTCCATCATCAAAGTAGCCTACTATGCATTTGGCCGCGGACCCCCATCTGAAAAAGTTTTGTGCCAGGGACCGCCAGAAGAGAAGATTTATATTAAGAAAAAAGGAAAGATAATTCAAAATCATTTTCAAGATTTTCAAGATTTTCAAGATTTTTCAAAACATTAAAAAAAATAGCAGATCGTGACCCGCTGTGAGCTTGCTATTTTTGAATAGCCAAAGTATAAAATATGGACAAATACATATTGGGGTTGACATGAAAACTGAACCACTGATATTATAGCAACTTCAGTTTTTTTTTTAACTGTTAACACCTAATCTGCCAGAATTATTTCAGATTTTTTGCTGTAGACTGCCAGAGATTTTTCATTGAAAAAAAAAGTACTCAGGAGCCGAGATACAGAATTTTTAAGTTTTAAGTTAACAAGGAAGTGGATAGGAGTTTAAATCTTCGATAAATCATATCTCCTTGGTCTTTGGGTCCAAAAACAATTTTTTTTTTTTTTTAAGAACGCAGATCTGCGTCTTTGGCAGCCAGGCGAGCGATTAAATAGAACGCAGATATGCGTCTTTGGCAGCCAATGTGTTAAGATTTTGAAGACATTTGTAGAATCCCCAGAAGCAAAGATTTGAGTAAAAAGATTTTCACAAATTTGCACTATTTAAAATAAATAAAATAGCAGATCTACAAGCTCGTAGCACGGCACTCTGTGCCGCACTACGAGCTTGCAGATCTGCTATTTTTGAATAGCCCAAGTATAAAATAATGGTATAGCAAAACAAATCTAAAATGAGTATGGGAGTATGCGTTCCCGGATTGAATAGGTTCATCTTATCTTGGTGTGGTGTTGTGTTGCAGAGGTTGCCTGTGGACCAGGGCATGGAGCTCCTGCAGGCGGTGTTGAACTACGACACCAGGGACCCCCTCCTCCTGTCCAGCGTGCTCACCATCGTCTCCACGCTGTTCCCCTTCGTCACGCACCGGCCAAACTTCCTGCCCCAGGTCCTCGTCAAGGTGCAGTTTACAGTGTTGATTTTGACAGAAATTTTGATTTAGTTTTGGTCACAGTCTTTTGAATAAAATTCCATTTAGTTTTAGTCATATTTTAGTGAAATGTTTTAGTTTTTGTCTTGTTTTAGTAGACTAAATATCATAAGATTTTAGTCGACTAAATCTACAGTCGACTAAAATGTATTTTGGCGGTGCCTTGATGGCGTCGTAATGCCTGATTTTACACTTGGTTGCATACTGAAAATAGCCAATCTACAAGCTCACAACGCGTCGCAGCGCGACACGTTGTGAGCTTGTAGATCTGCTATTTTCAGAGCACAACACCCGAGCGCAACCAAACAGAAAATGTCTTTTAGTTCTACTGGATCTCTTCTCCACTTATCCCTCACTAACATTTTAGTCTAGTTTTTATTTGTTGACGAAATTGTCAATATATTTAGTCTTAGTTTTAGTCATCGTAGCTTAGTTTTTATTTCGTTTTTATTTCGTTTTCGTCAGTGAAAAAACGTAGTCGGCGAACATTTTTCGTCCTAGTTTTAGTCTACGAAATCAACACTGTGCAGTTACTCCTGGTTACTTGTTAAGATAAGACCTTTAATGAAATTCTGTCACCAAGGATAGTATAGTTAATAGAATAACAGATTACAGGGCAAAAAAATTAATAAGTACTATAGATACAGCATGATGGAAATACATCACAGTCAAAGCAACAGTTGGCAAGAGAAAAAAATACAAATATGAGTATACAATATAAACACTATACAGGGAGTGAGGCCATGCCATTATTGAACTCGTATGTCTGGTATTTCTTTTTTATTACACTGTGCTACCCTCTAGTGGTCAGAAATAGCTTACCTCAGCTCAGCGCAGCTCTTTTGTGTGTGTATGTTTCCCCTTGGTGGTATTAGACTGAACTGCCTGTTCTTTTTGCCTCCAGCTCTTTGCTGCCATTACATTTGAGGTTGTCCAGGAAAGCAAGGTGAGCAGCTATTAAACATAATGAGAAGAAAGGAAAAAAAGAACAAAGATTTTTCACTGTTTTTCAATTGCTAAAATATTCAATGTTCCGATGTGTGATGTTCAGGCGCCTCGGACCCGGGCTGTGAAGAACGTGAGGAGACACGCCTGCTCTTCTATCATCAAGATGTGCAGAGACTACCCACAGTTCATTCTGGTGAGCTCACTTCCCCATGGGTCAAAGTTTAAGGAAAGGCAGTGTAAAGTAAGGACTTTATGGACACATCAGACTGAAGACTGCACGCATTTTTCATATCCTTACAGGCACTGTTCAAAAGGGAAATAAACACATAAATTAAACATAAAGTTCCTATCACACAAAGATTTGGCAGCCCCCCTGTGGTAACTCTGTGAGAACCCCTAGGGCAGCGGTTCTCAAATGTTTTCGTGCCAAGGACCCGCAAATTGATATTTTCGGCCGTGGACCCCCATCTGAAAATGTATTGTGCCATGGACCCCCAGAAGAGAAGATTTGTGTTAAATAAAACTTCAAACACGCTCAAGATTGTTCAGAAATAGCAGATGTACAAGCTCGCACTGCAACACAAAGTGGTTAAAATGATAGTGATGCTATATTCCCCCCCCCGCCCCAAGGACCCCTGGGGGTCTCTGGGCCCCACTTTGAGCACCAATAGGGCCCTGGATCACCTGTTGAAGACCTCCCCCCCAGTCCTATCAATCGTACGTTTTAATCTCTTTTTTTCTCTCTTCACGCCGCACGCAGCCTTGTTTCGACATGCTCTACAACCACGTGAAGGAGCTGTTCTCCAACGAGTGCCTGCTGACGCAGATGGAGAAGTGTGCTCTGATCGAAGCCCTGGTGCTCATCAGCAACCAGTTCAAAGACTTCAACAAGCAGAAGGCCTTCATGGAGGAGCTGATGGCGTCCGTGGTGAGCCAGTGGACGTCGGAGGAGATGACGCGGTCAGTGTGTTCACTCTCTGCCTCTTGTTGTAGGGGGCTGCGACTATCCCTTTCTAGTCACCCCAATCTGGGAACCCATTCGGTAAAGAGGGCCACCACCTCCTTCTTTTGTGCAGAAACAGGAACATGTAGTAACAACAACACTACATGTTTAAGGCAGTGGTGCTGACATTTTCTGCTGTTGAGAGATTATAGGTCACCCAGTTGAAGGCATTGTTTTTATTCTTGCCATGCATTAGCCACACAATTAAAGGCTTTTAGATTTTTCCACAAGAGTGCCTTGGTCTCTTCCTTTTTTTGCAAATCAATTTTTATCACCCGTTTGTACCAAAGAGCACTTTGTTGGGGATGTTTTACTCCAGCCAAACAGATTCTCTCTTTTTTTCTATCCGTTTATTTTCTTAGCGATTCTTTTGTTGGTTGCTGTCTTCTGATTAATCCAATAATTGAGAAAGCTCTATTATCTTTTTAAAATAAATGATTTCTTATGAACGACTAACCTGATGAACCACTTCAAGCCGTGTATAAATGACAGTTGTCCCTCCATTTGGCTGTGTTCCAGGGTGCTGTGGGACCCTGCCCTGTTCCTGACCTTCATCGGTGCTGATCAGCTTCTCAGTGAGCATGACACCGACGACACTGCAGCCATTAACAGGACCAGGGTAGGGTATATTCTTTACTTAAGTACTAGCAATACCACAAGGTTGAAATAAGATAAGATCAGACCTTTATTGATACCACGGGGGAAATTCATTCGTTGAGGCAGCACAGCAGTTTAGATCCAGTTAAAGGTCAAGAGAAAGTACTGTATGTAACGCCCGGGATTCAAACCTGGGTCTCCCGCATGGAAAGCCAACATCTCTGGCTCTGAGCCTGTTTTACGGCAGGGTGAAAACATCACACACAAAAGAAACGGCAACAATAATGACAAAAAGTATTCTATACTGGTTACACACTAGGGCTTTCACGACTAGAGATTTTTACTGGTCGACTAATTTGACCCAGTGGTAGTCGACTAGTCGATGTTAACCTATTAAAAAAAAGAAAAAAATCCATTACTGTTTTAATGCCATTACTATTATTATTATCCTCCCGCCTTTATTTTTATGCCGTTTTAAGGGAAGCACTTCTTGCACAGCAGCGTCTCCAAGGATCCTCAAAAGGGGGTTATTGCCCAATACTAGGCAATTATTGGGCATACTTTTGACCCCCTTTTGATAAAAATTAAGGCAGGAGGATAATAATAGTATTGGCATTAAAACAATGCAAAACACATTTCTTTTTTTTTAAATCAATTATTCGACTACCGGTAGTACCAACAAGGTCGACTAGTGGTTATACTTGTCGACTAATCGACTAGTTGGTGAAAGCCCTGGCTATTACACATATTGTTGTCTACCCGGAAATATATTTTAGTTGTGGTGGTGATGTCGCACAATGATTTTGGTCTATATTTGGCCAATCTGGGAACCCATCGTCAAATAAAAAGGAAAAACAGCGCCCCCAGCGTTTTTCACTTTTGCATTTGACTCTAGGGGGAGTGATTAACTAGACCTATGCTCACTGGAAACCGGGGTTTGGTCCATGCCCTCAGCCCTCCACTTCCGGTGGTGCACCTATGTTTTCATTCCGACTAGATAACATTTCTTCCACCACGGAACACTATGGGCCGTGCAGTGGCAACCACAAAATATGACTCTTTTATGCTGAGGCTGAGGCACACAAACTGATTTAGAACTGTTCATAAACAATTTACTTATATATGTTCAATATGAGCGGGAGGCTTAAAAGTGCCATTTTGGCTGTTTTTGTTAGTCCGAGAGAGAGGGGGTCCACGGATCTATTTGGTTCCATCTGTACCCTCGCGGAGTTAAATTTAGATCGCGATGTAAAGTTACCGTGTGGAGACAGATGCCGGGGAGATCATTCTCACAGACAGACAACCACACCAGTTACCAACGGATATAACTTAACTGACACGGTATTTATAAACATACTAGGGTGGAAATTTTAATGAAATCTTGACGTGTGCTGTGCCCTATTTGTGTCAGTCTGGGCTGCGGACCATTATGTTTGGCCTTGCAGACATAGAAAGTCCGTGGAGACTGGAGCGGCTTTGATTGGTTAAAGCGCGGCTTGCTTCCGGATCTAAGGCCTACCCACTTTGTAGGCCAATGTGCACACGTTCTGAAAGACCGTCCCGACAGATTCAGATTGCGAAGCTCTGAATCTGTTCTTGAGAGATTAATATTTGGCTGCTTGGCTCATGTAGCCAACATTGATGGTGATGAAACATTGACTACAAATCTTTTGTGTCGTGTGTGTACGTGTCCAGTTGAGCTTCTGTCTGTACACCATGCTGGGCGTGGTGAAGCGGGCGCGTTGGCCCGCGGACCTGGAGGAGGCCAAAGCCGGGGGCTTTGTGGTGGGCTGCACCTCCAACGGAGCTCCCATCTACAGAAACCCCTGCACCCCCCAGATCCTAGCCCTGCTGCCCAACCTGCTGGCTCTCATAAGGTACTGTACAGTATGTCTGCAACACCTGTCTCACTGTCAACACACAACAGTCTCTCTGTCTGTCTCTCTGTCTCGCTATAGAACTCACAAACGTCTGTCTCTCTGTCTCTCTGTCTCTCTGTCAGAACTCACAACAATCTGTTCGCTCCAGAGAACATGGCTCGTCTGAGTGAGACCTTCAAAAGGGCGTACGACGTGATGGACGTAGAGAAGAACATGGTTCTAGGTGAGACACACTTAACCACTGCCAGAATTCTTACTAACACCAATCGCAGAGCACATATATAACACTGGTGTTGGCCGCACTTCACTGGCTGCCTATTAAGTCCAGAATAGATTTTTAAATCCTTTTAATAACTTATAAAGCAGCACATAAATATGCACACGTAACAAATAACCTACAAGCATACAGTAATGCCACATAACATTTACCGTACACCTTTTATGCATATTTCAAATGCATATTTCCCTTTTAGGTCTTGTTTTGTCTTGATTGTTAGGGCGACAGCCTCCAGATTGTTTCAGCAGGAACAAAAAGACTGTTGTGATGTTGTTTTTCAGGCCTTCCTCAACCTCTGCTGGAGAGCGCAGACTCACCTGTGTATAAAACGCACCTGGAGCGCATGCAAGGGTTCTTCTGCACCTTGTATGACAACTGGTGAGGAGACACTGTTATTCTGTAAAGGGCTAGGCGTCTATGACAGAGTCTGTGTGTCCGGAGGTAATACACAGACTACACAGGCCGTACACAGGCAGTAGACTACCTCCTTTTTTCACATAATGTTTTATACATATTCTAAATAATTCAGTTATTTTTTTTAATAATGGAAGTCAAGGTAGCTGTGATCTTGCTTGTAACCGTGCCCATATTTGGAGTCATACGTCATAGATGGCTGACGTGACAACGTCACAGGCGACATAGGCTGGTCACATGAAGTCAGAGATCCACATATACAGTAGATTGTTTAGTGTTAACATCATACATGGGCAACTGGCGGCCCCCACCTTAACTTAATGCGGGCCGCAGGTTAATATCGGAATACTGATATATTATTGATTTCAGTTGTTACAATTCCAAACATGCAAACATGACACGCTTTAATTACTTCAGTCTATATTATAGTGGCTTAATGACTAGTATTACAATTCTATTGTCTTTTTTATGTCCAATGTATTTGTATTTAAGTTCAAAAAGTGAACATAAGTATAACTGAATGCATTTGAAAAAAAAGTTAAAATACGGAGATAAGAGTTGTCTGCCCAACAGTATATGCCATGTGGTCCTCTGGAGTGAGTGTGGAAATATAGTGGCCCTCTCCATCATCAAAGTTGCCTACCCCTGGTTTACATGGACAATGTTCCTTCATTCAGAGTGAAATAATTCAGAGATTAAAACGTAACTGTTTAAGTATCCTCGTTTACATGCATCAAAGCATTTAATCTGAATATTACTTTTTGTCATGCATTAGACAAGTGGTTCTGCCTGTTTTGTTTGTCAGTCTTCCGACCAGAGTCCATCCAACCTGAGAGAAACGATTGTTATAAGTGTTTACATGCTGATATTTTCCTGTTGTACTGAGTATCAAAAAGGTTTGTGCCACCCCTCTCAACCAGAATGAAAATTCCTTCCTATCAGACCGGAACGGAATATTCTATTCCAATTAACTTGTTTACATATGGAATTTGTATTCTGATTGAGCTGTTATTCTGAATATAAGTGTCCATGTAAGCGCAGTAGAGAAACATAAAAGCCATGACATTTTCTATGTGGATCCTGAGATCCACATAATCCACATTATTATTACTAACTTTGTTCATTTTTCCTATATAAGCCTTTCCACCCATTACATGTGATGAAAATGTATCCGTTCTTCTTCATTTGTTGGAGATACAACGTTTGTTTGCTGCTGTTGTCTCATCTTCTCTGTAGCTTCCATATCCTGGGGAACGCAGGCCTGTCGCTACAGCAGGACTTCTACACCATCGAGGGATTGGCTGGACAGATAGTTGGCTCTGCCTTCATCTCTCTCGACTACGTGCCTGAGCGAAGATTCCGCCCTTTGATTCATATCCTTTACCATCCTCTGGTCTCTTTGATGTACCAGCGTTTCCATCCTCTTATCTTGTGGTTTTGCTGATAACACGCTAGAGCAGGGGTTCCCGGCCTTTTCTGGATCAGGGCCCACTTGGAAAATGTCGGAAGCATTCGCGGCCCACCCGACTGACCACTTGACTTGTTAAGTCGTCAGATGTGTGGGCCAAGAAAGTACAAGTAGCTAAATGTTTGTGGGACATACAGTAATAGAATAAAAAAGTAGGAATAATAAAAACTTTACAATAAGGATAAGATACTGGATTCGGCCTAATAAATAGAGTTGTGGTTAGGGCCTTGTATTAAGCAGGTACTGTAGAATAGCTTATGATGTTGTAATTTGACCGTCACACTTCCTTAACACTTAATGTACGGGTGTTTATGAAGCAGCTGGTCCTGTCCTGTCCTGAGGATTACTATGACTCTCTACTCTGCCCCCTGCTGGGCCCTCTGTTTGCCTACATGCTGCCGGTCAGGATTTCACCACTCACCACCACACGGTGGAACCATTGTCCCCAGTATCAGCATTGCAGTTATCATTCTGTTGTTATTATGTTGCCATTAGTTATAGCATTTTTTTTCTGCTTGCATATTGCAGAGACTTAACGCCAAGTGGCAGCAAATTAACCAGAGGACATCTGTTGGGTAAGAGAGTGTGTGTGTGTGTGTGTGTGTGTGTGTGTGTGTGTGTGTGTGTGTGTGTGTGTGTGTGTGTGTGTGTGTGTGTGTGTGTGTGTGTGTGTGTGTGTGTGTGTGTGTGTGTGTGTGTGTGTGTGTGTGTGTGTGTGTGTGTGTGTGTGTGTGTGTGTGTGTGTGCGCGCGCGCGCGTGCGCAATACATGCACCTCCCTATTTGCTCATATCTGTTCCAGGTTTCTGTATTGTTACATATTGTTGTACGGGTACATTAGAGCAGTGTTGTTTTTGACAGCAAATTTTGATTTAGTTTTAGTCAGTCTTTTGAATAAAATTCCATTTAGTTTTAGTCATATTCATATTAGTCATCTGAAATGTTTTACTGTTAGTCTAGTTTTAGTCGACTAAATATCAGTGCTGCGCTATGAGCTTGTATATCTGCTATTTTTGAATAGCCAAAGTATAGAATAATGGTTAAAGTGCGTTCCCGGTTTGAATGGGTTAATAAATCTTCTGACCATCAAAAAATGCACTTTGCGGGATGCGTATCTTGACCAATAAAAGTAGTTTGGGGTGGGGACACAGCTTCGAAAACAACATTTTAGGGGCTATTTAGACAAATATTTTAGTCAAAGTATTGACTAATATCTTTGTCAATATTCACTTGACTTTCTCTCACTCACTTCCCTGTGTGTCAGGATGAGGTTTAAAGTGACCTGTACCGGTGTATTTGTCATTGTTCACCACACAGGCTGCCCTCTGACTCTAAACAGGCAGTCCATCCTGGCCTGATGGTTCATAAACCCTGATAGTCCTGGAGAAGTAGCTTTTGTTTAGCAGTCTACAGTCTATGGCTCTGAAGCTACATGCCACCTGGTGGTAGCATCTGGAACAGTCTGTGCTTGGGATGGCTGGGATCTTTCATAAGCTTGCTAGCTTTTGTGACACATTTATCCGTAGTATTTGTCCTGTGTTTGTGAGTTGTTAGAAGTGCAACGTGATGGAAACTGGGGGATGTGTTTTAATGTGGCTGGGGGAGTAGTGAGGAGGTTGTGATGATGCTCTGCTCCTCCTCTGTGTGTGTGTGTATAGCGAGGAGGATGAAGAGGAGGCGGTGTATGAAGACAGCCAGGTGACGCAGGAGATGCTGGAGGAGCACCTGGTCCGCCTGCTCACCAGAGAGGTGCTGGATCTCCTCAGTAAGTCTACTTTGTTTGACCTAGGGCATTCTCAGAATAGTCGAATATTCGGATAATCGAATATCAAAACTATTTGACGCTGTACATCAATGTCAATAATTTCTTTCTGTTTTTTTATTAAGCAGTGGTAATATATCTACAGCAGACATGCTGCTGTGAGCTCTGGTGTTGGTAGTTCTCCTTATCCATTCATGGTTGCTTGTTGTCAATCATTTCATACTGTAGTACGTGAAACGCCGTCACTCAATGTAGGAGGGGAGGGAGGCAAAAGAGCAGCACTCCAGAAAGATTTAAAAAAGCAAGCTCAATTTTGACAACAGTGTAAATACTTTACTTACTATTGCTGAGTTTATTACTGTAGTTTGTTTAACTAGTTAGATTGGAGACACGCCGAGACGTCCAGGGTAGCGGGCGGTACAGTAACAGTCACTCATTCCTGTTGCCGAGTAAATCCGCAGTTTGGTAGCACACTCTATACAGTAGCTCTTGCGGTGATGTCATGTTTCATATTCAACTTCAACAAACGGGTGACGATGGAGTGAAGTTGATCTTGTATTTATTTATAGCCTGCTGTTAGAGCATGTAATCATAACGCATCTTAGCCTTGTAGCGAACGAAGGATGGACATAACTGTGGTTGTTGTTGAACATAGATAGGATAGGCTTGAGCAACCTTTTTCTGAGTTATTCCAAGTTAAATAAACTGAATGAATGAGTTGGCTAGTTTCACTTCATTCATTGAACCAAAGGCAGCATGTACACTGTTGTGCCTATGTTCCGTCGTAAGACGGTGTTGTGCATCGAAAATTGTACATATCTACAAGTTCACAACGCGTCCATCCGCGAGGCATTGTAAATTTGTAGGTCTGCTTTGATTCATAGAGTAGCATTACCACCCGTATATGCTACTCAGGGTTTAGTCCAATCAGAACGCACAGCTGCGATGTAAACAGCCTCTCACAGCCAATCAATGACTATGATTTCAACAATCCCGCCTTTTGTCCCGCCTAAAAATATGATATTTCACAAACGAATAATAGAATATTCGACTACTTTTAGGAATTCGTAGTCGAATACTAAAAATCACTATTCGTTAGTGCCCTAGTTTGAACCATTTGACCCTCATTCACTCCAATGGAGGATGACCTGTTGCGAATTGATCTGGCAAGTTACTTTTACCTGCAAAATGATCAATGCTCAGTGCTCACTAATCAATGCTCAATCAATACAAGACTAGGCCAGATATACCTCTCGATCTTACCAAATGAACAACTTAAACCCTATATACTCACAATGCACATGCGATATGATGTGTTGGAAATCTGTCCACCTATAATGATGTATCCAAAATATAGACGGCAGCTTTAAAATGGTTAAAAGTGATCATTTCTTCAAACAAAGCTTCCGTTCCTGCCTATTATCTATCACAGCATGCAAGTTCATTTTGCCTTACGAAATCCGTTGTGACTGTGCCATTAGTGTCAGCTCTCTCTCTAGTGACCATACCAACAATTCAATGGAGAAAGTAGAAATTGAATTGAGGCAATCAAATTAGGGACAGCTCTACGTCCTCAAACTGACTGGTGTCTGTAAATAGTGGCATAGCTTGTAGATTGGCTATTTTTGGCCGGGATATTGAGCGAAAAAAGAAGAGGACCAAGTACAGACCACTGTGGGATCCCAGTCAACAACGTGTACATAGGGTGGTTAAGAATATGTCGCATTACTGCAGTCTTTTGACCCTACGGGGGCCATGGTATTGTTATTATCATGTCCTAACATTGTGCCTGTTCCTTCTAGCTGTGAGCTGTATTGTAACATGTCCTTAACATTGTTCCTGTTCCCTCTAGCTGTGAGCTGTATCGCCAGAAAAGTGCCTGAACATGCAGGAGGGATCAAGGAAGAAGGAGACGGTAAGGGTCGAGTGTGTGTGTCCTTCCTTCTACATGAAGTTTCTTATTGTGTCTTTTGTGCTGTGTGGTGAATGTGTGCGCTTCTAGATTCAGTTTCTAATGTGTGTGTGTGTGTGGTGAATGTGTATATGTGTGCTTGTAGATGAAGAGATGATGGTGGAAGCGTCCCATCCTGCTCCTGCACACGCCACAGATGAACTGACTGAGCTGGGGAAGTGTCTACTGAAACATGAGGTCAGAGTACAGCACCATGACACATTTTTGGTGTACTGTAGATTACACTCACATAGAGGCTTCCACTCAGCAAAGCCCTCATTTTGTTTAGCATGACTTTGTATTCAACATTTTCTTCAGTCAGGAGAACTTGCCAGATGTAGCAGCAGCCGTGTCATGTATTATTCAGTCTCTCTGCTGCAAAGCCATTATCAGCCAGAGGAAGCAGTAATACCATTACCTTAGACACATGGAACACAATGATAACTATACAATAACATTACCTTGCACACACAGAACACAATGATAACTATAATACGCATTCCCTATGCGTATTATATTCCCTTTGTGTTGCTTAGGTTTTCTTAACCTTTTTAACTATTTTTTTCCTAATAAAGTTGTTTTATTTTGTGTCTGTTTTGTAAAGTGACTGAGTATTTAGAAAAGCGCTATATCAAATTGCATTTATTATTATTATTAATAATACAATACAATGATACCATTACTTTACACACAGAACACAATGATAACTGTAGAGTAGAGACCAATATTATTGGTCCACTGGACGTCTTGTATTGTCTTTTTTTGGTTTGATTTTCTGTTGTTCTCTGGTTATTGTATTGTTGGTTTATATATCTGATAAAATGAATACCCAATGACCAACCATACAACCTGACAGACAAAGCAAGAGAGAGAATTAATTGACAGACATTTCATGGCCTGATGAATCAAGACTTTAAGCATCTTGAGCAACAATATTTCCCAGCGTAACTAATTCATTTTGTATCGTTCCTTTTAATTGGAATAAAGTTGCCGATTGCAGTTCATTAACCGCAGAATGAGAGGATGCCCAGAATGTATAATGAGAATTGTTCTGATATATGGGCAATTGATGGAAGCAAAATAAGTATCAGGGAAAAGAAAGTATCTGCTGGAGACATGAATTTCTGTCAGGAATGGTGCACAACAGAGGGGTTTGAGAACCACTGGCTTAAACTGTATACATACTGTGTATTCACTATCTATCCCCAACGGTGTTTCTCTGGCCAGGACATTTATATGGATCTGCTGACACTGGCCTTCACCTCTCTGTCATGGAAAGACACCAGTAACTGTCACCGGTCTGCTTCCATGCTCTGCTGGGGCCTGCTACGTCAGGTAGGTCATATAGTGAGGAGGATCTATGGTTTTGGTTTTTCACTTGATTGAGTTTGGAAACCTTACATTGGAACCTTACACTGGAAACCTCTTTAACCAGTTTTTTTAAAAACCCTATATATTTAGTTTAGCGCGGTCCCCCAGGAGGTCTGTACTTGGCCCCCCTCCTTTCTTCCCTCTACACCAGCTCTCTTCACCGAAAATGGACGATGTACAACGCTTGACGGCGTGTCGTGAGCTGGCATATCTGCAGATCGTTCACCCATTTTGACATGCCCAGAACATGGACACTAGGGCTCATGTGGTTAAGCTAGTCTCTTATAAATTCCGATTCCCACACCTAGTTTTTCTTTCAACTTGCATGGATTCTCAGTCCTCAGTCACCACTACTGATTTCAGTCAAAGAGTATTAAAATGGGTCAAAAACTAGCAATAGAAAACATGTTCAGAAGCATCTTCCGTAAAGCCCTAATGGTCTCGGATATTTCGTAAAAGCAAATGTTAAAGCCTCAATCTGCAGTTTCCTTCAACTGGTTAGCTGCATGTAGAACAGCAAGAGAACATAGGTTAACATGGGTAGAACATAGGTTTAGAACGATAATACTTAAACATCATATCTATTGTTTAGATAACACAGTGAGAGTGTGGAGAACTCCTGTCACGCTGTTTCACAGGTCACAGATTGGGACTTGCCCTGACAACATTTTCAGTCGTGATATTTGTTTTTCCTATAATCCCGGCAAATGTATTTTCATCTCGATCTTTGAATTAATGTAAAAGATATTTTTTTTAAACTTGAAAAATGAGTGTTCATTGTGATACAGATGAAAAGCATCTTAACCCTTAAGACCTGGAACGCATCTGTGTCACTTTAGATTTCTTTGGCTATTCAAAAATAGCAGATATGCAAGCTCATAGCGTGTGCCGCGCTATGAACTTGTAGATCTGCTATTTTTGAAAAATCTTGAAAAAAAATGTTTTGATTTTTTTCAAAAGAAAAATAGGATTTAGAAAACATTTTTTAGAATCGCCTCAGGTCTTAATGGGTTAAAGTATACTACGTCGGTTTGATCCAAATCCAAAATTCACGCGGCCCACCCGTCAGATGGGTGGGACGCGAACGCTTCTTTATTCAACTAAAACTAGACTAAAACCAAAACATACCAGGTGACAAAACTAAATGGAATTTTATTCAAAAAAGACCATGACCAGAACTAAAATTAAAATTTGCTGTCAAAATTAACACCGTTTTAATACATTCTCATGTTGCTTTCAACTTGTGCCCAGGTCGCGTGGAACAACCTGCTTCCCGAGGCGGTCACATGGTTCTTCACCAGCGTGCTGAGGGGCCTGCAGATGCACGGGCAGCACGAGGTGTGCAACTCTGCCCTGTCACAGCTGGCCATGGTCATCTATGAGAACCTGGTGAGACTTGCATGTTGCTTATTCGATGGTTTTTAACCCATTAAGACCTGAGGCGATTCTTAAAAATTCTTTAAAAAAATCTAAATCCTAACAGTTTTGTGAAAAAAATATATAAAATATTTTTTTCACGATTTTTCAAAAATAGCAGATATACAAGCTCGTAGCGCGGCACTCGGTGCCGCGCTATGAGCTTGTAGATCTGCTATTTTTGAATAGCCAAGGAAATCTTAAAATGACACAGATGCGTTCCCGGTCTCAATGGGTTAACTGCAATTTTTTGAAGAAATTACTTCTTTTTTTTATCGTTGTAAAGGGAGTGAGACACTAGGGCTGTACCTAGATTGATTATCTTAATTTTTCCATTGATTTTGATTGATCGTTTTTTTTAATATATATTTATAGTTTAAAATATTTATTTATTAACAAATTAACTACTTAACCGTTATTTTATACTTCAGCACACAATGGTGTCTTGTAAGAATAGTGAAAAACCTTTTACCTACAATGTCACGCCCAAAATAGGGATAGATTATTAATCAATTATTTTGTTTGATTATTAGATATTTTGTAATAATCGATTAAAAAGGGATCACTTCGATTAACTGCACCCCTAATAGACCCTCTCGCTGCTTGGCCCATACCGGCAATAAGCCAACTTTGACCTACTTAACAAACTTAACTAAGTTTGTCTAAACATGCAGCACTCACTGACTGACATCATCCCCTTTCCTCCCCTTGTCCATGTGTGTCCCAGCGACCACGCTACATGGAGCTGAGGGCGGTGATGGTGCAAATCCCAAACATTAACGTGGAGGCTCTGGACCAGTATGATAACAGGCTACTGGACCCCAACGGACAGACTGTTGGCGAGAAGAAGAGGAAAGACCAGTTCAGGAAGCTCATCGCTGGCACTGTGGGGGTAAGGTCATGATCCACCACTAGAGGGCAGTGTTTCTCTAATATGGCCGTCACACTGTGTAGACCAATGGTGTGCAAACTTTTACATTTCAAGGTCTCCCCTTAACTCTGACGGTGTACAAATGGAACCAAATGGACCTGATGTGGTTCCATTTGTACACTGTCAGAGTTATAGACTTGTAAGGGTCCATTTAGACCCCCTAAAGGAACCCAGAGAGTTCCTGGAATCGACTTTGAGAAGCGTTGCTGTAGACTGCTCAGCAAATAGTCTTGGATATAATACTGCAATTCACTGCGCAGCGTTGCCATTTCGGGCTGTGTCATAAATTTCATGTCCTGGGCAGAGAAAATTGTACAGTAACTCAATGGGGCTGTACAATCTAATGAAGTTTCTTCCTCCTGGTAGGGTTTTTGTACTTTACGATCTTGGACGACGACTGTTTTAACTTTTTTTTCTCTCTCTTTTTTCTAATCTCTGATCTCCTGTAGAAAGCCTTGTGCCAGCAGTTCCGAAAGGAGGTTCATATCCGGAATCTGCCGTCCCTCTTTAAAAAATCCAAGCCAGAGAAAGAGATTTTGACTGAATTCGGCTTGACAGCTCTCTTCTCCCCCGACCAGGACACTCTTTAGGAGCACACGGACGATCTGAAAGACCTCACACTGGACTGCAGAAGCTCGCATACATACACACACACACACACACACACACACACACACACACACACACACACACACACACACACACACACACACACACACACCATCTACATTAATTGACTGTGAGTGCACAAACTAAAGCTCGGCTCCTGAAGGATATACAAAACATACCTCAGGTATATGAAATGCCCTACAAAGGAAAGGCCGAAGAAAACCTACACGTTAACATACCATTAGTACAAGTGGTGGAACTGGAAGAAGCAGACAAATTGCTCCTTTCGATTAATATACTATAGTATGGTTTTAAATATGAGCGTCTGTTTTTTGGTCTGACTGTAATATGCCTCCAGATAATACTGCAGTTCTTTTCCTGTCTTATACAGTTCAGTTGGTGATGACAGGAATTGCGTTTTTTTATTTTTCATTCCTGTGTTTGGTCAAGCTTCACCAGTCGCACAAACACTCACTACAAACTGCAGTACAGTGCCAAAAGAACATATCACTTAACTGGTCAGCGATGTCTGCTAATGGGAGTTGACTGATCTAAGGAACAAGATGAATTTCGTATGACTTAATGGAAAAACAAACCTGTTTAGTGGTGAACTTAATAGCTAATGTAAAAAAAGGAAGGAGTTCACTACTGTATGTTGTTCTTAAATTGTTTCAGTTAGTCATGGATTTTTTTTATATATATCCCGTTTTTGTTTTGGACACTCCTGCTTCCAGTGAAGAAGAAGAAAAAAAAGGACAAACCAGCACTACATTCCTTCATTGTTAAAGGGATCGTTCTGTTTTAAGTCACAACAACAAAGGAATGTATTTTTTTTTTCTGTCGTGTTGCGTGTGGTTGTTTTTTGTATTCAGGCTCATGCTTAATTTATGCTCCGTCATAAGACAGAAGTATGAATCAGCGTTTAGTCATAGTTACCAAACAAATGTGAGGTATTTCCTTTATAATGTGGCTTGGATTGGATGTGTTCCTCGTGGATTCGCACCAGAACACACCCAGACACACGCTTCTAAGGGAGAGGGGCGCAAGGCCATGAGGATCAGGTAGCCCACCCTATACCAATGCCATGAAGGTTAAAGTTGAATGCATTACATACTGTAGACCTAAACATACAAGATACTGTATGTCAGGGGTTCTCAAAAGTGGGGTCCAGGGACCCCCAGGGGTCCTTGAGGGGGTTCCAACTTCCAGGGGCTCCCCAGCTAAATGTGTTAATATAGCCTTAAAATCAGTTCAACCACTTTTAACACCAGTTTACATTGGGTGTAGTGGTAGTGGCTCAAAGCCTATGCCTGATGACCAAAAACCCTAATATTTCTGCCAACCAAGGGGGGGATTCCCCTTTAGGATAAGATGTTGGCTTTCCATGCGGGTTAGATTCCCGGGCATTGCATTGGGCTATTGCCGATCTTCAAGCTCAGAACGACGTGTTGTGAGCTTGTTGATCGGCTGTATTCGAAACATTTGTTAAAAAGAAATAGAAATTTGGAATGTTGAAAATGTTTTAATACATCTCTCATGGGGTCTGACTCTTTCAAAACCTTATCAGATGGGCGTCTGTGGCCAAATTCATGTCAATTTAGGGATCCTTGACATGAAAACGTTTGAGAACCACTGCTGTATGTATACATGCACACATTGTCTCTGTCGGGCTCCAAATTCATCAATGAATCCCCTACTTGATCATTCTACGGCGTCACACAGTAGCAGATCCATGCTGCGTTTTGAGCTTGTAGATCTGCTACTTTTGCTACTTTTAAATCTGAATCCTGAAAAGTTTTGAACATGAGGTTTCCACCCGAACAGACGATATATTGTTGACTGACATGTCAACAATGTGTTGGTGGACCAGCTCTCAACAAAATTTCACATGACCTATCCCCTCCAGACATTTTTTTTCTGCAGATGACCAGTAATGTCTACATTTTTTATTTACACATTACAAATCCAGATTACAGCATGGCTCCCTTCTTTCTGTTATTGTCCATTTACAGCCTTTCTTTTGCAAACATTCTGAACACATTAAGTCCTGAGGCCGATTCTGCAAATGCCTTCTAAATCAGTAGTCCTCACTTAAAAAAAAAAAAAAAAAAAAGCAGATATACAAGCTTGCAGTGACACGCTTGTGAGCTTGTTTATCTACTATTTTTGTATAGCCAACGCAAAAATCTAAAATGACAGATGCTTTCCCGGTTTCAATGGGTTAACCACTTGAACCCTATCGTCCTATTCTAGGCATGTCATAATAAACATTCTGTGAAAATAGCAGATCTACAAGCTCACAGCATGTCACAATGTGAGTTTGTAGATTGCTATTTTTGACAGATTCGGTGTAGACTAGCAATAGAATACAAAATGCATAAAGATAGTCTTAAGAAAGATGTCCCTTGAAGACAGAGATTGTGGGGCTGGTGTGAATAGGATATAATTTACTTTGTATTAGCCCACACCATGTTTTATGATACTCCTAACCATGGACATCAAAATCCTTATACATTTTTTATTATTATTGGGCAAATAACACTTGAAAGGGTGCCATAGTACTACTGTCAATGTCAACAGTTATACAATGTTAAGGAAACAGTCAAAGACTATTGTATTGAAGATCAATAAGCATTTCTAAAGTAGTGTGACAATGTCAAATAAGGAGTACAATGTTTTAGTTATATGGTTTTTGTAATTATATTTTTAGTTTTTTTTATTATAAGCCCCAAACCTTCCCAAAATAGGCTGTCATTGGTCTAGAACCGCCGACCGGGGCCAATATGAAATTTTGTGAGCGATTCAAGTTCCTTTTTTTATATATAATAAAATAAAATCACCCATGCTCCCTCCCTCAACTGTTGTTGATTGTTCACCTGTGTTCCTTTTGTTCAACACTAAAAAATGAGTGTACAGATAAGAAAATAATATGACAACGTAGTGCCGTTTATATTTTGCTGTTTCTAAAATAAAAGCTGTATTGAAAATGGTGTGTATTGAGGACATTCTTTCGTTACTCTCTCTCCCTCTGTTGGGGGTCATAAGCATAGAGTTAAAAGTGAGGTCATAAGTCAGTCCATTTTTGCGCTTCATGAAACGCTATAGGCTCTGATATTGGAAATAAATTGGGCCTCTCCCTTGCTTACTTCCTTCACCAATTTTTACCAATGATACTATTGAAGGCTCTGTTCCATTTTATGTAACACAGTGGTTCTCAAACATTTGAATTTCAAGGACCCCCATAACTCTGAGAGTGTACAAATGGACCCGTAAGTTACACACCAGTAAGGGGCCATTTGGACCCCCCTCAATGAACCATGGTCCACACTTTGAGACCCACTGGTGTAGCAGTGTTTCCAGTTAAAGGAGGAGTTCACCCAAAAAATTACTTATTTTCTATCAATTGCACACCCTATGAAGCCTTGAATCCATGGATTCTTTTTAGTTTTTGTCGCATTCCTAAGCTAATAATTTGATTCCCGTCTCCTATCGGCTAATGTATCCGGTAGGAGACACAAAGTAGATTATTTGTGTCTCCTACCGGAAATACACACGGTCATCAAATTATTGTCTTAGGAATGCCACAAAAACTAAAATAAATCCATGAAATCAAGGCTTCATGGGGTGTGTGATTGATAGAAAATAAGTCATTTTTTGGGTGAACTCCTCCTTTAATAGCCAACATGCACAATATCAGCACCCTGACTCTGTTTGACCAGAATATCAGTGGTGTAAAGTAACCGAGTGGTTCTCAAACGTTTTAATTTCAAGGACACCCGTAACTCTGAGAGTGTACAAATGGACACATACAGAAGGGGCCATTTGGAACCCCCTCAAGGAACCATGAGGGTCCCTGGACCACACTTTGAGACCCACTGGTGTTTCCAGTGAGCCATCATGCACAGCATCAGCACCCTGACTCTAGTTTGACCAGAATGGAACAGAGCCTTAATTAGTATACTATCATTGGTAACACCTGTTGTTAAAGGAAGTAATTAAGAGGCCCACTTTTTTTCCAGTATGTCTGCTGTGCATACAGCCTATTGTTCCATTTTATCCACGATGAGCCTGTCGTTGTTGTTGTTGTTTTCACTGTGTGTTCTGACATGGTGTTCCGTGGTGGCTTATGATGTGCGTCACCACCACCAGGTCATGACCGGGGCGCCGCGCGCCGTGTCGCCGACCCGCGGAGACGTTGTCCGGGCTGCGCGGTTCGCGGTGGGCGAGTTCAACCGAGACAATGAGCACGACCTGCTGGCTTACAAAATCCTAAACATTTCATCAGCCAAAACTCAGGTACAATAAGAAAAGCGCTTCCCGTACCGACGCGCTTTGAATCACTATAAATCCCAGTGGTGTAACGTAACTTACATTTACTCAAGCACTGTAGGCCTATACTTATAAGTACCATTTTGAGGTCTTTTTTTTAATTTTTTACTTTGGAGTATTTTCAGTTTTCACTACTTTTACTTCTACTCCACTACATCTCAGAGGCACATATTGTACTATAGCCGATCGGATCTACAAGCTCACGATCTGCTATTTTCAAAAGATTTTTGTAAAATGGGACATTCTGTATAATGAGTTATTTTACTTTTGGTACTTTAAGTACATTTTGATGCCAATACTTTTATACTTTTAAAGTCAATTTTGAATTCCGGACTTTAACTTCTAACAGAGTAGGCTATTAATACTATTTTGATACTTTTACTTGAGTAAAAAAATTGCGTACTTTCCACCACTGCCAACAGACGCACTTGGATAGAATCATTCATCCAGTGATTCTCATAACTCTGAGCGCATTCAAACGGTCCACGTCATTATGGGTCCATTTGGTTCCGTTTGTATGCTTTTAGAGTTACAGACCTGTGCAGTGGTTCTTCATCTCAACCTGTGGGTCGGGGCCCCCAGGTGGTCCCCACATGTTGTTGTTTTTTTTTGGGGGGGGGTCCCCCAGGGGGGGGTCCCCCAGATAACAGTTGAGTGACAATTACATTTTAATAAAAAGGAAAAAAATAAAGAGAAGAAAAAACACCATTACTGCATCAAAAGTAGGCTAATCATACAATAAAAACTGGTCAATATTGGCCAAATTGTCAAATAATATATGAAAGACACAAATAGCCGATCTACAATGCAGGTGTCAACTAAACTAAATGTAATGCCTCAACTGAACTCCTACATCCAAGTGCTTATCAGGGTGGGGGTCCCCAGTTCAAATATGATTATTTGGGGGGGGGGGGGGGGTCACGTCACGTCACGTCACGGCCTGAAAAGGTTGAGAACCACTGCTGTAAGGGACCATTTGGAACCCTTAAGCCCAGTCCACACAAATGCAACTATAGTCGCAACTTTCAACCAGTTGCTAACTTGCAGACCGGTACCTTGTTGATAATGGTTGCAAGTAGCTGCAGAACTTTGCAAGGTGTTGCATTGGTGTGGACTGGCCTTTAGACATTAGGCATACCTGTCAACATTGGATTGTGAAAAACAGTGGTGTAAAGTAACTAAGTACATTTACTCAAGTACTGTACTTAAGTACAATTTTGAGGTATTTTTTTTACTTTACTAGAGTATTTAAAAATGTCAGTACTTTTACTTACTCCACTACATATCAGAGGCACATATTTAACTTTTACTCTACTGCAATTATTTGAAAACTTTAATTACTAGTTACTTTGTAGATTTTGATTTATACAAAGCATGCTTTACCCACTTATACATTTTGGCCATTTGAAAATAGCCGATCTACAAGATTGTGAGCTTGTAGATCTGTTATTTTCAAAAGATTTTGATACATTTGAAAACTTGTGAAATGGGACATTCTGCATAATGAGTACTACTACTTTTAGTTTTAATTATATTTTGATACCAATACTTTTGTACTTTTCCTCACGGACTCAGTTCTGTGCATATGTGTAGTGTGATGTAGCCTATTCTATTTTCCTCTCTGTAAGAGAGGAGCTTTTTTGTGTCCTGATGGCTGCTTGGTGCAAAATGAATTTCCGCTAGGACAAATAAAGCATCTGTCCATCTTAGTATATTCACTTAGTATTTTTCCACAGAGTCTGGGTTTAGTTGGTCAAAATAAAGGATATTTTTCCGGAGAAATAACAATTTAGAAGCACAGCAGGAGAAAGGGTAAAAATTCAGTAGTCTCGTGCGAAATTCAGAGTGTTGGCAGGTATGCCCTTAGGGTCCCTGCCTCGACCCCACTTTGAGAACCACGGCACTAAGCGATACAAAGCTGATAAATGCCTAACTGTACCATTTTGCTTGCAGGTAGTTGCGGGTATTAATTACATCCTCAAAGTCCAGCTGGGACGCACCCTGTGTGACAGAAGCAGCACCGTTGATCCGGAACCCTGTGCTTTTGAACCTGATCCCAAGGTAAGAGAAAACGCCCCCCACCCCCGGAGTCAGTTTCTGTTGGTTGTGGAAAAGTAAACCGGAGATCATCCACTAATGTTCCGTTTATTTCAGAAACTACAATGCCATTTCATCGTTACTCGAATCCCCTGGAAAGACGCCACTGTGCTCGCAGAGAACAAATGTGTTGAGTGTAGCTGGAAATCCAAATTCCATGCAGACGCCATGTAATCAAACTCAGTTTTTGTTCTGTTTATGTGTTCATGCTTGGACTCTTATGATGGACTTGGAGTGAACTACAGTACACTGCTGTTTGTGTCCAGCGTTAGATTGTCTGTCTGTCTGTCTTGACGTGGATTCATTATTATGTATTTATGCCACCTGGTATAGGCAACACATGAATAAATTCCAATGGCTTGCAATCCTACTGCAGTGGCACAGTTATTCCTTTCAAATGTGTAACAGGTTCTCAAACATTTTTCATGTGAAAGACCCCTGATGGATTTGGCCTCGGGCCCTCGGCTCAGACCCCCATTTGAAAATCTATTGTGCCAGGGACCCCCTATAGGACTTGTTAACATTTTGTCCATTTTGTTTTACATTTTTTCCAAAGATGGAAGATCTACAAGCTCACAGTGCATCATGTTGCATAGCCAGAAAATAAAATGGGGCTCAAGTGTTTAAACCATTTTGGGACCCCTAGGGGGTCCTCAGAGTTTGCAGGGGGGCCACCAAATCTTTGTGGGATAGAACTTAATTTTTTTATATTAACTAGTATCCCCATTCTGGGGGCGAACATTCACCAAAAATATATATTTCTTTATTTATTTAGGGTTTAAGTGGTTAAATGTCTGAAAACACATTAACATAACATATTAATAGAAAATATAGTGTAAACAAACAAACAAATGCAAACGTACACGACATTGATGTGCTGTTGTGCTGTCTAACAACTAATCATGAAATCTATTAAAACACATCTGCAACACAATTCTATATCATATGTCCCTCCCTGCTTCATCTCTCTCTCAGCTAAGGGGTCCTTGGCCTGAAAAATGTTGGAAGACCCCTGGTTTAAAAAAAAAGTTTAACCGAGGACCCCCTGGAACCCCCTCAAGGACCTGACAGTCCCTTACACCACTTTGAGAATCAGTGTACTAAAGCAGTGGTTCTCATGCTTCCTTTGAGAGGGTTCCAGGGGGTCCCGAGGAAAAAGCTGGGAGCGCCCAGGATAGTTTATCCACTTAAAACCTGTGCTATACTTTGGCTGTTCAAAAATAGCTGATCTACAAGGTCACAACTCAATGTGACACATTGTGAGTTTGTAGATATTAGATTTTGATAAGTTTGAATCATTTGGCACATTTCCAACCCAAATCTTCTCTTATGGGGGTCCCTGGCACAACATATTTTCAGTTGGGGAGTCTACGGTCAAATATGTATCAATTTGTGGGTCCTTAACATGAAAATATTTGAGAGGCAGTACGCTAGAGCAGTGGTCCTCAACCTTTTCTGGATCAGGGCCCACTTAAGTCTCAAAAGCGCTCGCGGCCCACCCATCTGAAGTGTTCAGGTGAGTGGGTAGCGTGCATTTTCAGAGCACGTTTATTTGAATGATGTTCTGGCTTGTATCAATGGAACTAACAATTTCCCTACTTATCGGTAGCCTGGAATCCAGATGGAGGTGCGCGAACGGAGCGAATCAGTCTGGATTTATCGGTATGATCAAGAGAATTAATTATTTGCAAGGTTTTAAAGAAAATAAGATACCATGATTTTTTTTTATTTTTTTTTACATGATTATTTTATCATCATTAAAATCTTTCTATTTTGCCAGTTATTTGGGGGCCAACTTGCAATATCCTCCCGGCTCACCGGTGGGCCCGGAACCCACAGGTTGAGAACCGCTGTACCTCAGCTCTGTCACTGTGTACCTTGGCTGGCTGGCAGCTGCACGGTCTGCTGTGTTGCCACATTGTGCAAGAGAAACAAGCGGCCAGGTCTACGAAAACCAGCCCAAAAGAGGCGACTAGGTCGCATGATCACACACTCCCCAGCAAAATGAGTTAATATAGCATTGATTGATTGATTACTTTATTAGACATAAATGCAAACGGCACAGGGTACAGTCAGTCATACATTTGGCCTAGAATGATAAACACAAAGTCCTGCATGGGGACTTGTTTCCATTGTGGCCTTATGTATTCAATTCAACAACATAGCATAGACACTATGTACAGAGTAGGTCATGGGGTGGGCGGGTTGGAAATGTAGGCAGTGAGTGCCATCACCTTTCTATGGGAGAAGAGAGATTTACCTCCCCCCTTTGGCCTCCTGAAAGATGGATTTTCAGGCCGTTTTGAAGGAAGAATGAACGAGAATTTGCCCACGTTTGTTCTATAGGTGGGTGGTACCAGATCGTTGTCGCTCCCTCTGGTATTGTGGGTGTTGCTCACTTTTTTTATTCTCCAGATATGAGGGTATTGAAGGCATTGAGGGCAGAGCCCCTTTGACCATCTTGAAAACCAATCCCATGTTTAATTGCTTAACCCTGTCTTCTACCCTGAGCCATCCTAGACTAGCAAAATGTGTTGAAATAGGTGGGTCATGGGCCCCAGGCCGAGAAGTAGTCGAATCAGTTTGTTTTGGGAGGTCTGAAGTTTAGTCTTTAGTGACATTGAACCAAGAGGTGCAAGCATAGTCAAAGTGGCATTGAATGAGGGCTCTGGCAAGAGTCCTGAGAGCAGTTTTACCACTTGAACCCTATATACATCTATTTGAAAATGGCAGATCTACAAGCTCACAACACGTTGCAACGCTTGTAGGTCTTCTATTCAAAATATATATATATATGTATAGAGAGATGTTTTTTAAATTTTATATTTGGAATATATTTGGAATATTCTAACACAAATCTTGTATGGGGGTCCCTGGCACATAATATGTTCAGATGGGGGGGGGGGATGCTTAATAATTTCTGGGTCCTTGTAATGAGAAACACTGGTTCAAACAACATTAGGAAGCAAGTCCAGATAAGCAACTACACTTTAGAAACGAGCCTAAAAAAACCTGCAACAATCAATATTTAACAAGCGACTTTGCAGAAAGACAAGCCCAAAGTCGCTTATAATAAGCGGACTTGGCAACACAGTGTGCTGTGCTTGCGTGTTATAACAGACACATGGCTGTTCAGCTCGGCCGCACCTAACAGGCACTCTGCCATCAGCTTCTGAATGGTGGATTACAGCCGCATTTTCAGATTACTGCCTAGTAAGACTGAACTGTCTGCTACGACCCCCCCTTTTTCCCTTTATGGTGGGGGTGGGGGGCGGGGATAGAGCCCAATCCCAATTTTGGAGAGTCCTAGCCCACCAATGACTGATATTTTGTGTTAAATAAAAGATTAAAAAAAGATTTTAGGCTTTTTCAAAAAACACAATTTAAAATATTTTGGTTACAATGACGTGCCCAAAATAGGGACGGCAGTTTGAAATCGGGACATATCACCTGCATAATTGCAGATACCGAAGTCAAACCGATAAATTGTTCTGGCTAACTTAATAGGGAAAACACTTTGAACATAATTTGCTGTGTAGGTACAGTATTGGGAGGGGGGGATTAACATGTGTTTACTATAGTTATAAGAGTCAATTTTGGCATCGCCCTTCAAAGAATGATTATAATCATCCTTTGTGATATTGTCAGTGATAATACAATGACAATACAACTGGTATATAAGTATCAATTAGGGGATAAAGTGGACCTAAGTGGTTGGCGTGGGTGAACCAGAGGTTACATGTGGGCTTGGCTTCAGTTTTACAGTAAACGGCCGTATAAGCAGCTCACGGCCACGCCCTCTTTATCCAGCGCCTAATGTCTCTAATTATGGATGTCTTAATCAAACTGAAGCAAACGTAAAGAACTGTCTGACGCAGTGGATTAGGGAGGAGGAGGAGGGGGACAGTTCCTTTTCATATGGGATGACTTGCGTCTGACCAGCAGTGCCAGGAGGACTCTGCCCTGTCCATCTGCCACCCTGCTCACCCACCCAGGACACACAACAGGCGCGTGCAGTCATACGTGTGTCACACACACACACACACACACACACACACACACACACACACACACACACACACACACACACACACACACACACACACACACACACACACACACACACACACACACACACACCTACGTTTGTGTTACTATACTAGTGGGGACATCAACATTTTTAGGATGGTGATTTTATGAATGCCATTTTTCAAACCTAACCCTAAAGCCGAAAAATAATTTAGGTGCACGACACACGAATAAGTACAAATCTGGCATAACTCTTACCCCCAACCCTTATGCCATAACCTCTAAATGCCTAATCCTAACCGGAATCTTTTTCCTAAATCGTAAGCCTAATTGTAATCAGTTAATTGTAAGCAGTAATTTCTCTTGTGATGACCAGAGAAAAAAGAAAGGTCCTCGCAACGTCCTTTCTCAAATTCTACTATACTTAGAGGGGACATTTGGCCCTCACAAGTACAGTAATACAAGTAGTGTAGTACAAACACACGTGTACACACACACACACACACACAACACGCCACCCCAATTTCTGGCCATACCCCTGTCCTCACTTAGCCTGGGCAGCAGATGGTGAGGGGTGAGGCTTGAAGCCCCCCCCCCTCCTACCCCTCAGCAACCCCCACCACCCACACCCCTCCATGTCCCCCCCCGACTCCACCCCAGCCCTCTTTGTGTCGTTTGGGAGAGAGAGAAGCCCCCGTGTTGAAAGGCGAGCCCCCCGGCTTGCCCTCCTCTCCTCTCCTCTCTCTCTCTCTCTCCCTCCTTGGCTGGCTGCCATTGGTGGGGCTCAGTCAGGTGTCCCGATGTTTCGGTTGGAGGAGGAGGAAACGCGGGGTTAATCTGCCCACATCGCGTGCCACTGACCAGGCCCTGGTTCTCTTTGTGTCTGGCACCCCTCTGATCACCCCCCCCCCCCACACACACACACACACACACACTCCCCTTCCCCACTTCTTCCTTTTCTTGTCCCTCTTAAAAACTCAGACAGGGTTCTCAAACATTTCAGCTTAAGACCCCAAAAATACATGAACCCAAACTTACACACACACACACACAATTAAAATGGCTGATCCGCAAGCTCCTATAATGCATCACATCGTGGTGTGTTGTGAGCTTGTAGATCTGCTATTTTTATACAGTTAAACGTTTTTCTAAATTGATGGGAGGTTTTTGGCATTTCTTTTTGGGTGGGGGGGGGGGGGGGTTTGTGAAATTCTTTCAAAATTACATTCTTACAAAAGTTCTGAAATTGTAAATTTTTTAAATGTTTTGAAAATCTTTGATATATTTTAACGGTAGGGCAAGTGAAATTTTTTTGGTATTTTTTCCTTTTTTGGTTAAACAAGTTTAAAGTACTATATTATGATAGTAATCATTGCTACAGAGCGTTTGTTCGGTCACAGGGGTCTCTCCAGCTCTTTAGTAAACAGAATATAGTACTGAAGAGCACTGAAAATGCATTTTCTGTTTAATAAAGAGCTGGAGAGACATGGGAGACTCCTTTTACAGAACAAACACTCTATAGCAATGAGTGCAGAATTAATCAGAATAGATTAATAGAGCTATTTATTTAACACTTCTTTTAACCAAAGTAAATCACTTACCCTACCTTCAACTGTAGGAAAGGAGATATTTACTTGTGACCCATAAAAATGGGCCTGTGACCCAGAAAAGGGTCCCGACCCACTGTTTGGGAAACAGTGCCCTATAACTCATTCCTTTTATGAATCACCCTGTTCTCTGCTTGAAAGTCAAAAAACTGTTGTGTGTGAATCTCCAACGGTGTCCTAGATTTTCTTTTTGTTTTAGTTTAATACCGTTGATGGCGTATCTGCAATTCCATTATGGAGCTATTAGCCTTTTGCTGACTCATCACTGCCACAGGCACCCAGAGTCTCCAAAAAGAATATCTTAAAAGAAAAATCTGTTTATTAGCCAAGGATGTTGAAGTACAAGGAATCTGAATTGCATGCTTTGCTTTCAGACACAGCAAAAAACATACAGCATGAGATAGAAAAAAGATGGACTTGTAAGAATATGATATTAAATTAAATATGTAAAAATACGAATAAGGATTATTGGCTGAGACCAGATGTCAACAGTAGCCTATGTCGTGAGCCAAGGCATACAGTACAGTATATAATATAACAATGACCATTTAGAAATATAGCAATAATATTGCATGGACTATGCTACAGGTATTGTGTATTGCATATTGTACACAAAGGCATGACACTTTATGTGCTTGAGTGCAAATTGCTTGCAGGTGCCGTTGATTGTTATGCTCAAATGTAATTCTAAGCCACAAAAAAGACAACAACATGATGAATCAAACATGGAAAGAACTGGAGGCATCGTGTAAAAACACTAGCACTTTAATCTGTTGATTCCTTACTACTTTGTATCATAGTATCGTTGCTGTCAGATAGAAACCTTGTATTTCCATATTTCATCTTTTTAAGTTTTTTTTATTTTCTTCATAAATTAATGCCCTATTGTTGTTTGACAGTCGTGTGCAAGTCGCAAAAATAGCAGATCTGCAAGCTCTCAAACACATCGGGACTGCAACGTGTTTATGAGCTTGTAGATCTGTACTGCATTTCTCTTAACTGTTTAGGACAGAGGTCTTCAACAGGGGGTCCGGGACCCCTAGGGGGTCCTCAGAGCTACTATAGGGGGTCCGCCAAATCTTTGTGTGAGAGGATGTTTTAATTTTTTTTACATTAACCACTTGAACCCTAGCATCCCTATTCTGAGGGGGAACATTACCCGAAAATAGCAGATCTACAAGCTCACAACGCCTCGCAGCGCAAGGCGTTGTGAGCTTGTAGATCGGCTATTTTTGGCAAAGAGGTATAGAGGTATAGAGGGGAAAAAGAGAAAAACAAGTTTAATCTGAAACACAATTTTCTACAATATAGAGGGGGTCCCTGCTTCATCTCTCTCTCAGCTAGGGGGTCCTTGGGCTGAAAAGGTTGAAGACCCCTGGTTTAGGACGTACAAGGTTTCCACCCGACAGAGACAATATGCACTCTTTTGTGTCATCCCACAGGCTTACATTTTCACCAACAACAAGCATTTCTATGTGTGAACTGGAGTTGGGGCCTTCAGGGGGTCCACAGCAAAATGTGTTTTAATATAGCACCAAAATTAGTTAATATAGCACCAAAATCTGTTAATATAGCACCAAAATCTGTTAATATAGCACCAAAATCTGTTAATATAGCACCAAAATCTGTTAATATAGCACCAAAATTAGTTAATATAGCACCAAAATTAGTTAATATAGCACCAAAATCTGTTAATATAGCACCAAAATTAGTTAATATAGCACCAAAATTAGTTAATATAGCACCAAAATCAGTAAATATTAATATTTTTGAGAACCACTGGATTAGAACACTGGTTCGCAAACATTTTCATGTCAAGTACCCACAAATAAATTTGTATTTGGGGGCGGACCCACATTTGAAAAGATTTTGTTCCGGGGACCCCCACAAGAGAAGATTTGCCAACATTTATCAACATCTCTTGAAGATAGCTGATGATCTATACACTTACAACGCATCGTGATGCCATGCCATGCAAGCATATAGATCTGTTTTCGGATAGCCGAAAAATAAAATGTGGCGAAAGGGTGTAAACTCATTTTTCTGGGGACCCCCTAAAACCCCCCTCAAGGACCCCTGGGGGTCCCCGGACCCCACGTTGAGAGGCGGCGCATTAGAGTGATTAGGATGGATGTGGAGGGGTGATGCGCTGCTGTTGCGTAACCAGGGAGTAGGGGTCATTACCATTTGACCCCTGGCGACCTTGTGTTTGATTGACCCTGGGCTTGGTCACCGCTTCAGAGCCCAGGCCGGGGGTACAAGGTCACGGGTCAAAGGGCATGATCAGCTGGGGCTGCCATGGAAACGGAGGCTGTGTTGTGTACAAAGACACCCGCTATAGGTGTCCTTTTATCAGACCATAAGGAAGGGTTTAGTGACTGTTATCCTGTAACTGTAACTAAAACTGTCCACTTCAGTGGACCTATTATTTATTTATATATAAATATATATATAATATATATAATCTCTAACAAAAAGTTCAGATTTTTCTCTCTTGCCAATAACTTTTATATTGTTTTAACCCATTAAGACCTGAAGCCGATTGTACAATGTCTTCTAAATCCTAACAGTTTTCTGAAAAACGTATGTTTCTATATCAGTGGTGCTCAAACTTTTTCATGTCAAGGACTCCCAAAATGATATGTATTTGACCGCATTAAAATAAATATATATTCAAAGATTTGCACACATTTTCACGATAAAAAAGAAAAAGCTAATCTACAAGCTCGTAGCGCGGCACTCGGTGCCACGCTATGAGCTTGTATATCTATATATATATATCAAAGTGTAAGATAATGCTTTTTAGCTCAAATCAAAGGTCTTAGTGCTGGCCTGGTGCCCCATTTGTCAGGATCATGCATTTGTGGGTTGTGCCCATGAAAGATTTGCCAGATCTTCTGTGCCAATATGTCAACCAGCTTATTCTGCACCTTCAGCCAGTGCTGCTCATCCCACAAATGCATGTTCCTTACAAATGGGGCACCATTTAAAAGGGGGAGAAAAAAAGGATTTCCAACGGTATAAAAGCTATTGCCAAGAACCATTGTTAGAACAAAGGAGGCATAATCAACCAATAATCCTTATAACCAATAACTTTTTTTTCCATGTGTATATGAAGTCTGTGTGTGTACAGTATTATACTATACTGTACAGCAGATGTCTTCAACAGGGGGTCCGGGACCCCTAGTGGGTCCTCAGAGTTACTACAGGGGGTCCGACAAATCTTTGTTTTTTTTACATTAACCACTTCAACCAAGCATCCATATTCTGAGGAGAACTTTAGCCAAAAATTGCAGTGTGTGCTTATAGATCTGCTATTTTCGGCAAAGTAGTTTGTATAGGAGCAGACTAGGTACAGAGTGAAAGGTCAGGTTTACTAAGTATTGTTTAAGTGCATCGTTAAATATCTGGAAATGAACATGAATCCAACTTGATAGTGCTGTGAAACAAGTCTATGAAGCTGCCTATGAAATCTATGAAAAAATATTTATTTTATACAATAGGGTCCCTGCTTTATCTCGCTCTCAGCCAAGGGGTCCTTGGCCTGAAAACGTCGAAGACCCCTGCTGTACAGTGTACACACTGATATTGCTTCTTGCTGTAGTTATTGATGCCGCTTGCCCTTTGTCCCGTGGAGCTCACACTTAAGGTGGTCAGTCTCATTAGTTTCCCTGGCATAGTGTCCTCCTTAGCTGCGTTCATTACATTAGATCCATTTCCTCCTGTACATTACTGTACATGCTGTCATTTGTATAATTTGCCCTCCTGTCCCTTTCCCTCTCAAGGCGGTGTCACCGTAGCCTTGCCGTCCGTCCGTCCGTCCGTCCGCCATTGCGGTCAGCCGAAAACACACCCGCGGTTTTGTTTGCCTACTTCCTGTTTTTGACCATTGAGAGTGGTTCCTTAGCAATCAGAGGCGAGGGGGAGTGTGTGTGTGTGTGTGTGTGTGTGTGTGTGCGTGCGTGTGCGTGGAGGGGGGGTGGGGGTTTTTTAGCGGGGAGAAAAATCAATAGTTTCAATGTAACGTGTGGCCAATGGAATAAGGGAATGATTTATGTAGGGACGGGACGGCTGCTCCTCGAATCACATCGGATTTGTGCTTGGTGGCTGAAAGAGGGGGTGGGTGTGTGTGTGTGAGGGGGGGGGTACGAACCCTAGAGAAGGAAACCATGTAAAAAAAACGGTTAAAAAGTGTTATATGTGACAATGGCAATACTTCTCTCTCTCTCTCTCTCTCCTGTCTTGTCTTTTCGTTGCTGAAACCCACCATGCTCTCTGACTGTCCCGCTTAATCCCAGCTGCGGAATTATGAGACTTAATACTGAAAGAACTCCCCCCAAAAAAACACACACACACACACACACACACACACACACACACACACACACACACACACACACACACACACACACACACACACACACACACACACACACACACGAACGACAGGAGTCTAGCAGGTTGTGTGGACCACCGGCCAGAAGCAGCATATGTCTGTCTCCTCTCCAGATTAATGAGACCATGTTAATATTACAGTACAGTCAGAGGGGAGTGGGGGGGGTGTAGGGGACAGACTGGGGGGGTTGGGGGGGAGTGCTAGGGGGGAGAAGTGGACGAGGGGAGCCGGAGGGAGGGGCAGAGCAGCAAGTCTCCGAAAGAGACAGAAGATGAAGTGTGGATGGAAGAGGGAAAGAGCGGAGAGAGAGAGAGAGAAGTGGGCATATATAACAACAACCACAGAAAGATTGTGTGTGTGTGTGTGTGTGTGTGTGTGTTTGCTTTACTGCGGTTGGCCCCACCTTCCCCTCGGTCCTGTTGAGGAGGCACACACTCAGTCCTCAGGAGGAGGGAGGGAGGGAGGGGGGTGGATCCCCCTGCCTCAGTCTCCGCCACACACACCCACACACACACACACACACACACACACACACACACACACACACACACACACACACCTCCAGGAGGGAGGGAGAGAGAGAGAGGGATTGAGAGAGCGCAGTCGCTGAAGAGCTGTGGAGAAGCACACGAGGTTCTGCAGGTGTCCCACCCTCTGTCTGTCTGTCTGTCTGTCCGTCCGTCCGTCCCATGCTCCACATGAACGCCTTGAAAGGTACGACACGTTTCTCCTTCTTCTTCCCCCTCACTCATCCTTTCATTTCACTCCTGTTTTTGTTTCTTTTTTTTGTTTCTATCTATTCACTGTTTTGTTTTCTTCCTCCTCTCTCTCTCTCTCTCTCTCTCTCTCTGTCTCTCTCTCTCTCTCTCTCTCTTCCTACAGTGTGCTTGTGAGAAAGCTTCCTTATTTCCACATGAGTCAGTGCATGGATGCTGTGTCCAGTAGCTCCCTGTCCGTCTGCTGCTGTTGAGGATGCATGTGTGTGTGTGTGTGTGATTATGTTGCATGCTGTTTATTATTGTTTACACCGCTTGCTTCTCAACGTGGGGGTCTGGGGGTCCTTGAAGGAGGTTCCAAATGGGACCCTTACTGGGACTAACTCTGAGATTGTACGAACGGAACCAAATGGACCCTTACCGGTCCATTTGGTTCCGTTCGTACAATCTCAGAGTTAAAAAAACACGGAGTTCACACAGTATAGATCGGGGTCCACGAGATATACATTTTTTTATCAAACTGGGGGTCTTTCGAATCAAAACGGTTGAGAATCCCCTGGTTTTCACGCTGTAGTCACAGTTACTGGCAACTTTAGCTGAGTGGAGGATACTAGCTGCATGTGGCTGACTCTGACTCATGTTTTATTAATCATGCAAAGATGCCTTTTATCAAAGAAAAAATGTTATGGCGGTGATGGGTTGTGTGAGCTGCTTGTTTTTAGGATCTTGTACACGTTGTTTTCTTTTTTTGGCATTGAACTCCAGGTTGGAAAGAGGCAGGGCATATAACTCTCTTTGTAATGCATATCCGTGATATCTGGACTGACACGTGTGTTCATATCAATTCTTGTGGTCTTGTTGTAGGATAGCAGCCGTGACAAATCATAGTTTTTCTTTTTCAGAAGATGTACTGTAACTGTGGCTATGTGAATTTTGTGAGAGTTGTGGTTTTATTTTGACATAATCTACTGAATAGCAAGTTAAACTTAAACCTTAAACCCTATATACTTAGTTGACCCCTGTGGTCCCCCCAGGGCTCTGTACTGGGCCTGCTCCTTTTTTTGGTCTCTTTTTGCTGAAATAGCCGATCTATAACCTCACAGCGCGTCGCATTGCGACACGTTGTGAGCTTGTAGATCTGCTATTTTCACCCGACCCCCCCCCCCCCCCCCCCCCCAGAATAGGGATGCTTAGGGTTCATGTGGTTGAATAACTCTGACTGGTGAGAAACAGTAATAATTTAAAATAATTAGTAAATCCTGTCAGTTGTATTGTGGAAATAATACGTATGGGATGGGTAATAATATAATATGTATTGTTCATACATTTCACAAAAAGCTGGTGATTGATGCTAGAGCAAAAGGCTGCATTACAGGTTTATTTTATGTATTACTTGTATCGGAGAGCTGTATTCAGTGAGATTGGTACAGTTGGATATTCAAAGGATCAAAGTGTGTGTGCGTGTGTGTGTCTGTGTGTGTGTGTGTGTGTGTGTGTGTGTGTGTGTGTGTGTGGTGTGCCACACATACAGATTTACATGTAGTGCACTGCCCTAGCGAACAACATGCTACACCCCTGTTTTGCTCATGCATTGGGGCTAGAGCATCACTCCCGTTAAACACATTGCTAAAAGTATTCACCATGGATATTTTAAAGCTCACAACATTGTTTACTTCAGATTCTGATGTTTCTCGATAATGGACTGTAAAAAAATGTTGGGCTTGGATGACTAAGCTAAAATGGTATTACTTCGGTAAGGTTTGGGCCATCCAGTAGCCCAACGAGGCATTTATAATCATGATGAATCTGCCATTTTTGGTAGCCACACAAAACCGCTGACTATGCAGATAATGCAGTGTATACAGCAGCAGTTAAAAATAATGTCCATATATTCTTATGGAGGTGCTCTCTCCTTTTGTGTCAACGGCATTCAGTCATTGGGTTTATTTCCCCTTGTTTGGGAAAACCATATATGGTGGCCATTTGTTCAAACAGTCACCTGACTAATAAACCTAAAAAAATCCATCCCACAAATCTGTTGGTCCAACAATCTCTGGCCCCCTCAACCCCGTGCCCCCTACTGCTCCAGGTTAAAGCAGCATCTCTCTTCCCCCTCCGCTGGGCCTGTATTGACCCGTTAATAGTATTATCCACTGAGCGTGTGGCAGGGCCCGGAGGTCATCTCCCTCTAGGATTGGGGACGGTCAGCCCCCTCTGGCCACGGTTTGGTCAGCGGCCGGCCAATAGGACTCTCCAAAGCTGTGGTCATCCTTCAATCTCTCTCCTTTCACGCCAGAGGTCGCGGGGGTCAAAGGGTAATAAGTTTAACCCCTCGAGGGGTGATAAGTCAGAGGTCACGCAAGAGGCTACAGGGAAAAGGTTTGCATCATCAATCAGTGGCACTCCTGGTTATTGCCGTGCATATTGATGACACACGCTCCTTTCTGCCCGGCTCATTTGCATGACTTGCTAAACAACGGGGTGCGGTGATCATAAGCGCTACCGCCCCGTCCATTTTATAGAGGAGAATGCGTATCGTTGCTGTCGAGCAGAAACCTTAGGCTTGTAATCGCCATATTTCGACATTTTATGTTTTATTCGTTTTTGTTTTGTAAATTAATGCCTTACTTCATAACTAAAAGTAGCAAAAATAGCCAACCTACAAGTTTGTAGATCAGCTATTTCTTAAAGTATTTCTTAAAGCGAAAGTAGCGGGATTCGGTCTGTGGGTTTGAACCAATTAATTGGACCAATTAAGTATGAACAAGAGCTTGTGACTAATTCATAACCACATTGGATCCATTAGAACACAGGTTTCTATTTCCCGAAAAGTAACAGTTTTGGAAATACCCCCCAAAAAATGGTTTCCACCCACCCGGCAGCGACGATACAAGGTGGGGTCCTGGGGGGGGGGGTTCCCAGTAATATTACTTAACACATTGGGTGCCAGCATTTTTTCATAACAACTTACGTTGGGTGCCAGCATTCTCCCGATTGACTGCGCTTTGCTGTTTAAAGCTCTAGACTCCACGAGGAGCAAATCCATGTAAAAAAAAACATCCATTCATGTTGCGCGATGACCCTGGCTACAGCCTGGAACGATAACATTTCACTCGCGAGTTACAATGGGGGGGGATCGCGCATCGCGCATGACCGGTTTTCCCCACCGGAAACAGATTCGGAGATATAGGTGTTTTAAAGAAGGAAATAGACAGGAAGTGGATGGCAGCCATGTTTTTGTTTTTCCGGTGATCTATCTGGCCTATCCTTCTCAAGATCACAATGGGTACTCCCAGAGCTGCTCTAGCCCCGCCCGTGTGGAGAAAAACGAAAAAAACAAAAAGACATATTTCACGGTCTGGACCGTGTTCGGCACCGGACCGCTACTCTGCGCAAACACGGTTCAGACCGTGTTTGGCACCCGATGTGTTAATAACCACTTAGACCGTATTTTATACTTTGGCAATATATTCTATCATCAACTATATACAGTATACTAGCTTAGTGGCCTTGGGGTCAACCCTGAGATTGGGAGGCCAGAGGTTCCATCCCCGGCCAGGTCATACCAAAGACTATAACAATGGGACGCAATGCCTCCCTGCTTGGCACTCAGCATCAAGGGTTGGAATGGGGAGAAGTCCCTGTGACGTACTGTACTAACTGTACTAAAAAGCTTGAACAGTTGTGCAAATCTTTGAATATATATATTTTTAAACATTTTTAACGCAAATCTTTGCTTCTGGAGGTCCCTGGAACACAATATTTTACAAATGTTCGCTTTAAAAATATATATAATCAAAGATTTGCACAACTTTTCACGATTATTCAAAAATAGCAGATCTACAAGCTCACTATGAGCTTGTATATCTGCTATTTTTGAATAGCCAGGGGGTGTATATGTACATCAAACTTCCTCGTGCTACAGAAATATGAGATGGGCTCCTGCCCTATGGACCACATCATGGCTCGGGAATACTTACTTAGGCCATGTCACATACTGTATACATAAATAGGTATTTTTAAACTACAGTTAAGAGAGGTTTTCTTTGATGTCTTTCTTTTTTTTTATGGCCTACTTGTTAGGCTAGGCTACTGGTGATTACAAGCGATTCTAATTACGAAATGAAAAGCGATGGGTAGGCTAACCGGTTTGCAATGTGTTAGTGTGAGGTGTATGCTTATACTGTCACATACGTAAAAAAAAAAATCTAATTTCTTGAATGTTATCGTTTGGAAATTGCAAATCTGGCTCAGTTCGAAGACATCTACGAACACGTAAGACGCAGACAGCTTTTTTTCACCTAAATATTAAGAATTGGTGATATGCTAGAAATAATAATAATAAATGTTATTTGTGTAGCACCTTTTTTCTTAAAAAATTATATATATCCCCAAAAAAAGAATGCACCTTTTATACAAAACATGCAGCTCAAATGATGAAAAACGGAACACAGATTAAAAGGTGCACATAAGAAAGTTAAATGGAAAACAAAGTGAAATAAAATGCCTTTCACTTCGGTGAGATATGGCACGAGGAAAGGCGAGGTTAAAAAGATCAGTTTTTATTGTGGCCTCTAATCTCTTTAGGTAAGGTGTTCATCATTTGGGATCAGAATTGAAGAAAGCATCTCCAGTATTCTTGTGGGTAGGGTGGGTTATTCATAATGTATTTGGCCACAGACCCCTATAGTTTCAAAATATTCAACATTTTCCAACATCTTTTGAAAATAACAGATCTACAGGCTCACAACACATGGCAACACATTGTGCGCATGTAGATCGGCGATTTTGTATACAGCCAATGTTTATATACTGTAGCATTAAAGTGCTTAAACAGATTTTGATGCTATATTAACGGATTTTGCTGTGGGGACCCCCTGGAACCCCCTCAGGGGTCCCCGGAACCCCACTTTGAGAACCTGACTGTTGTGTGAACAAGAAGAATGACTTAAAAATCTACTGTGGAGGTGACAGAGAGCCAGTGGTGTAGTAGTGATGTGTTCTGTCTTTGTCTAGCAAAAAACAAGTTCTCAATTAGCTGCAACCTTTTAATGAACTTTTTAGGAAGACCCTTAAAAAGTTTGCGGTTTGTCCAACCTATACTTGAGATAAATACGTCTGTGAGAAAACATTATCACAGAAGTATAAATTAAACATTCAAACCTCAGCTGGAGTTCTGTTTTGACAGCGTCGCTACTGAACGCAGCAAAGGATTTCTTTCCATAATGCATTTTTCTTTTTACTTCCTTTGATGCCACTTTCCAGGATGCCAAACAGAACGTTGGTTCTCAACCTACAGTATAGACCCATATAAGGGTCCATTTGGACCGCTGGTGGTCCCCGGAACCGACGTTGAGAACCAGTGAAATGGAACTAATTGGCTCATGTGAGATTAGAGTTTGTATTTGGAGGCCAGAGAAGTTTATCTTATTGTTGTTTTGCACATCTCCATGTTGTAAACTTCAGGGACGAGGCCTCGAAACACAGAGTATTTAGGGTGATCATGTTAAAAGCTCAGTGTTATTTCCATAGTCTCCCTCTTCCGATGGAAAGCGGTTTCATCGACGATGTTCGAACTACAATAAAGATGGCAGAGCGAAGATTGTCCAATCCGGTGCACTCTCTGCTTCAAATAACTGTATTGACATTGTCAACCAGTAGGTGTCCTACTGTATACACCCAATACCAGGGTCTAAATTTCCCAATGGAAGATTGTACATGTGCTAGTTATACTGCATTAACATACTCTACCTTACAGACTGGTCAAGTTGACGTTTTATTCATCAAAATAAGTCTCAGATCGTAGCTTTAAATGATTGTTTTCAGCCGTCACATTTATATTCTTAGGTTGTGACCAGTGAGATACGAACGTTTCATAAATCGTACTTGAACCCTGTTGTTGTAACATGAGTTGTGTGCTCGGATCTGCGTTGGTTTCTGAGTTAGATTGATGAATAAGGTCCAACGTGACTGGCTGAGAGCCATTCTACCGGTAATTAAGTGTCAGTATCTCCTGATAATAGCATTGAATCTGAACGCGTTCACCTCATTCCTGTAACCTAGCAAGGGCCACTAAGCCGTTAGCGATATTTGTGACAAAGTAACAAAATAGTCTATTAACAATGAAAACTGTAATAGTCATAATAGTAGGCCTATACTCTGGAGTTTGTGTAGTATGCACTGATCTTCGTCCTCATGCTTCAAACACGGAGGCATCGCATACGGAATCGGTCTTTTTTTGTCTCGTCGCGGGGGTGGAGGTGTAAAGACGTGGGTGACGTTCTTTTGTCTGCGAGCTCCATCAAAACTCTAGTTTTCAGGAAAAAGACAGGGTGGGGCAGAGAGAGGGAGGGCAAGGAGAAGAGCATACCGTAGGAACAATCCAGATATTTAAGAGATTTACATCTAGTATAGATGTAAATCTCTACAGCATAAAAGAGTATGAGGTGCAAAAAAGTAGCAGCGCATCATTGCTAGGTCCACATATAGGGAGGGTAGTTTGCATAAGGTACAATATTGCGCAGTACTACATTCCCTGTGCATCCTGTGTATTATGATTTATGATATTGTGATACCATTATTAATTGCATTTTCATATGTTTAAAGATATTATTTCGCCTTCCAACAATACAGTGAAAATAATGACAGTATTATTTATATATATATATATATATATAGTCTGTCGGGTTGAAACCTCATATGTCCAAAAAAAATAATCCCCCCCCCCGGAATTCAAATTCAAAAACGACAAAATGATGCTGATCTACAAGCTCAAAACGCGTCGCTTCGCGCCACATTTCGCGCCACGTTTCGCGCCACGTTTCGAGCCACGTTTCGAGCGTGTACATCTGCTACTTATGAGGCTTTTGTGTGACGCCGTAGTATGATCAAGCAGGGCGTTAATTTACGGGAAAAGTGAAAATATGGAGATAAGAGGTTTCTGGCCGACAGCAGCGATTTCTTTTTTTTTAATCAGAGATGTGAAATTGTCTCCCTCCACGTGAATCTTGTAAATGGTTCTTTGCTGATGTCTCAGCATTCTCCCCGAGGGTTTCCTCTCCTCTCTCTCTCTATCTCTCTCTCTCTCTGGCTCTCTCTCTCTCTGGCTCTCTCTCTCTCTCTCTGGTTGCTGTTAGCCATGTCAGCATTAAGCTCGGCCTGCCTGCCTGACACTCTTCTGGGTCCGCGTCGGTGGCCAGCCGCCCAGAGCTCAGACTGGCTAGCGGCCCGGACCAGACACCGTCCTGGCACCAGACAACCAGGGATGTGACAGGAGGAAAGGGCTGACCAATAAACGTGTTCATACTGTGTAGTACAGTACAGCCTATAGTGACTCAACCTTTTTTTATTTTTCATTTCAAGGACCCCCCCCGGTTTGATTCTTTGTCTTGTCCGATGTTTTTCTCTCTTTTTTTTTGGACCTGCACCCCCCAGGCCCAGTGTAATAACTGGTGGAAAGAAGTACTCAAATGTTTTGTCACTGATGACAAATCACACGATGATGTCACTGGTAGACGGGATTCTAAACTGTCCACAGCCCTCCTTTGAGACACAGACTGAGTAGAACAAAATGGTACCATTTTATCATGAGCATTAGTGAGGACAAATTATATGAAGATAGGTTGAAAATGGGTGAAGTCGTCCTTTAGCTCTTTTGAGTGTGTACGAATGGAACCAATTCATACACACTCAGAGTCAAGAGTTACAGAGCCATAAGGGTCCAGTTGGACTCCTTGGTCATGTGGAGTTTGAAGCCTTCTGGATGATTCCATTGCACACGTGCAAGTACGCATGTGTATAAGTCGCACTCGCGTAAAAGCCTGAATTAGACTTCGTCACACTCAGTTTGTCCTGCACCGGAAAAACGGACGATCCACAAGCTCACGAAAGTGTCACGCTGCACGCTTGTAGATCTGCTGTTTCTTCGGTGCGAGGCATTAGTGCTCTGTTACAAGTAAAACATTTCCTTTTTTTTTTTACTTGAGTAAAATTACAAAAGTATTGGCATCAAAATGTCCCATTTCACAAGTTTTCAAATGTATAAAATGTATATAAATCTTTCGAAAATAGCAGATCTACAAGCTCACAATGCGACGCATTGTGAGCTTGTAGATCGGCTATTTTCAAATAGCCTAAATGTACACAGAGCTGAAGTGGTTAATGTATGTTGTGTTATAATAATCAAAATATATAAAGTAACTAGTAACTAAAGTTGTCAAATAATTGTAGTGGAGTAATAGCATGATATTTGCCTCTGTGATGTAGTGGAGTAGAAGTTAAAGTACTGAAAATTGGAGATACTCCAGTAAAGTAAAAAAAATACCTCAGAATTGTACTTAAGTACAGTAATTGAGTAAATGTACTTAGTTACTTCACACCACCGACTACGTGTGAATAAAGAAAGATGCACATGTTGCCCAGTCAGCGTCCCCCTTAGACAGACTCCATCAATCTCAAATGCATGATGAGCTGTGGTTTTGCCCGGTTCCCTCGGGTCCGTTCTTTGGGGCAGAATTACGCAGCACTTTTACCTCACCTGAACGGGTGTCACCCCAATACTGCATTAGTTGTAGTGCGCCGCACGCCAATTCCCTGGCGTGCGGCCCAGGGATTTGATTCCGTGGCCACAGCGGTGTCTGGTCTACTACGATATCCCTCTTTCTGCCATCCTCCATGCTCCTATGAGAAGAATCCTACCATTTATGAACGCGACTGGCTGGCTGTTGGACTCTCCATCGCATTAGTAATGATGTCACCGGTAGTCTCGTTGCCATCTCGTCGCTGTCGGGCAGAAACATTATACCTCCGTGGTTCAATGTTTTATGTTTTTATTTTTTTCTGTAAATTAACGCTCTACTTCGTCAAATGACAGCGCCACACAGAAGTAGCAAAAGAACTGCCGATCTGTGAGCTTGTGTGCTTGGCTATTTTTTACAAATTTTGAGATATTTTGAAAGTGTTAAAGTGTTAAAATGTGTCTGTGGGTTTTATAAATATTGAACAAATGAAAACTATTACCAAGAGCTTGGTGTGAGTACTGACTAAATAATACATACATTGGAACACAGATTTTTTTCCTTTTTTTTTCATTTCCTGAAAAGTAACGGCTTTGGACATCCGAGGTATCCACCCGACAGCGAGGATTCTAATACATGAGTATATACTCCCCATGCTGTGTTGTGTGCCACGTGTTACCTCTCTGTAGGTCCTCGGTTACAATCTCACATTTCTGGAGACAGGCAGACACACACACACACACACACACACACACACACACACACACACACACACACACACACACACACACACACACACACACACACACACACACACACACACACACACACACACACACACACACACACACACACACACACACACTTCTCCTCATCTTGTTTCCCTGCATGTGGCTGATGTCACCTGCTATGCATCTCTGTGTGTTCCTCACACTTATTATGTGTATATACCTCTATTGACCATATTAACATGGTGGCCATTTTGTTCTTACTTTATACTGCGTGGGGGGGGGGGGGGGTAAACCCCACCCTGTCGGGGTCCTCCCCCCCACCCCACCCCACCCACGCACACCCCTGAGAATGAAGTAGTCTCCCTCTTTTCTGAAGGTTTGTCCTGGGATGGGTGTGGTTTTGAGGTTTGGTTTTAGGCATAGTTTCTGTGAGGTTAAAGGGATAGTTCACCCCCATAATGCCTTTTTTTCTATGGATTACACACCCCATGGAGACTTGAATTCATGGATATGTTTTAGTTTTTGTCGCATTCCTAAGCCAATAATTTGATGATCGGCAGCGGTTCCGGTAGGAGACACAAAGAGTCTCCTTTGTATCTCCTACCGGAACCGCTGCCTACCGGCCCGCTGGTCATCAAATTATTGGCTTAGGAATGCGACAAAAACTGAAAACATATCGATGAATTCAAGTCTCCATGGGGTGACTCATCGATAGAAAAAAAAGTCATTTTGGGGGTGAACTATCCCTTTAAGGTTTGTTTTAGGCATGGTTTCTGTGAGGTTAAGGTTACGGTTAGGGATAGGCATATTAGGGGTGGTTCCCCGGGCGAAACACTTGGAAGAAAAGGAGTCCCGTTGCCTTTATCCTGACACACCCCCGCCAAACCAGAGAGCAGACATAATGTCTTCTATCTTCGGGATTTTGCTTATTTAATTTGCGTTGAATTAACATTGAGGATTACAGTAGAGATCGGGGTCCAAGAGATGAAATGTGTCCCTTCGAATTAAAAAGGTTGGCTGGTTGCGTTCTTTTGTGTCAAGGTTTTTAGGGGTTGTAATGGCTGGGTGTGATGGCAATTGTTGTATGAGGCGATAAAGCAGGTCAAATTTGCCGTCTTTTTAGATATGATTTGTTCAGCTGATAGGCTACTTTTGTTTTACAAAAGGGGGATTTTATTCCTCAGGAAAAAGGAGCTAGATTAATTCATGAATTATTTACTCTGCTTCTCCTGAGACTACTAAACTGCTTAGAGTGGAAGCAGCTTTTTTTTCCTCTCTCTTTCTTTCTTTCTCTTTTTTTTTACTTTAATTAGATCCATTTTTAATTAACAAATTTAGTTAATTAATTCAAAGGCTCATCGCTGTTTTGGGGTTGTCTTTATAGGCAAACAATTTCCCAAACAAAACTGTGAACTTGTAGATTGGCTATTTTCAGAAATGAAAGACTAAAATACTTCTCAATGACATGGAAGATTGGAAACATTTATTAATAAGCCAGTAGTTGTTTTCTTGTGTTTTTTGTTTTGTTTTCATATCACCTCATCCACTATGAAACGTGCCTTCTAGGTGGGGGGTTGCTGAAGCTATCCAGTGGCTTGGTCGTCGTGGAATGCTCTTTGTAAAGGTCACCCGTTAAACCGCACGCTACGCTGCGTTGTTGTGTGGCCAATAAACCCGCTGATAAGCAGCTGACCCCGTGAAAACACCAACTCATTACTTCAACACAATGACAATCACACACACACACACACACTCACATACACACACACACTATGTTCATGGAGGTAGATGCAATAAACACTCCTTGTAGTGTGGACGTTTATACATGATGTGTAAGGTGGTGTTGGTATTGGCACCCTAGCAAATTCGGTGAACCTTATTCTGTTGCAGTTAAACCATAGCCTGGTTCCAGACGAATCTGCCTTTGCAAAATTGCATTGCACTTTAGCCCTCGGCAGATTAGGTCTGGCCCCCCTCAATAGAGATTTCATTTCTCTCCCTCCGAAGTCGTGAGGGACCAATCAGGGCCCAGTATCCAAATGTGGGCGGGCTTATCACCTTATTTGGAGCAATGACGTACAAGGAAGCACTGCTCTGATTGGTTCGTACAAGGAAGCACTGCTCTGATTGGTTTAGATCTAACCAATAGAGTCCGTTTGGATCTTTTTGTAACCGCCTATTGGAGAAAAAAAAATTATCGTTGATAGGGGCCAGACTAATATCCACGCAGTGTGTCGTGTGATATTGTCTGGCTACGCGAGGCTAGTTAAACCATATAAGCCCTATATACTTTGTCGTGCAGCGAATTGCAAAAGGCGCCGATCTACAAGCTCACATTGCGTTGTGAATCAGCTATTTTCGCACTCGCACACAAAATTGGGCAGAATAGCCGAATGGTATAGGGCAGTGGTTCTTAAACTTATTCGTGTCAAGGACCCCCAAAATGATATGTATTCGGCGGCGGACCCCCATCTCAAAATATTTTGTTCCAGGGACCCCCAGAAGGAAAGATTTTAGTTACAAATGTTTGCTTTAAAAATATATATATTCAAAGGTTTGCACAAATTTTCATTATTTTTCAAAAATAGCAGATCTACAAGCTTGTATAGCTTGTATATCTGCTATTTTTGAATAGCCAAAGTATAAAAGGTTAAAGTGGTTAAAATTATTGTGATGCTATATTAACACATTTTGCTGGGGACCCCCTGGAACCCCCCAAGGACCCCTGGGGGTCCCCGGACCCCACTTTGAGAACCAATGGTATAGGGCGCATGCCACATGGGCTCTAGTGCCTGACAAGCGAGTCCCCAGTTCGATTCCCGGCTAGCGGGACCATTTGCTGCATGTTGCTTGCCTACTCTCTCTCTCTCTCTCTCTCTCTCTCTCTCTCTCTCTCTCTCTCTCTCTCTCTCCATGTTTGCTGTTTCATAAGGGGAACATTGTGACTTTTTTTTTGTAAAAAAAAAAGAAGATTATATGGCCTAAAATGACATGCTCAAAACAGGGATGCCACATTGAAAGTAGTTCAGATTAGATCAGGGGTTTTCAACAGGTGGTCCGTGGACCACTTGTGGTCCCTGAAGGTATTGCATGTGGTCCCTGACCATGTTGCAATATGTTTTTTTCTTCTTGTTCCATGGAACAATTATCGACCTGGTGGCCTATGATGACGCGTCAATGTTGTCAGTTTCTGAGAAGTCGGAGGTCAAGAAATTCCACAGAAAAGGGAGTTAGAATCTCAAGAAGGGGAAGTGTACCGGATTGCCTGATGGAGTCATCATTATTAGGAAATGTGGCCATATAATTGCATGTGTCTGTGTAGCCCATGGACCACTGGTTGAGAAACAGTGGGATGTATCATGGGATGCATGCATACAGTAGCAAGTGTTAGCAAAGCACTAATCTTAGCTCTAATCTCACCCAACACAACAGTGGTCCCCAGGGTTGATTCTTAATCAGGGTGGTGGTCCCTGGTTCACAATCAGTTGAAAACCCCTGGATTAGATGATGGGGTGTCTGGTGGCTCTATAGGCTGTAATGTGAATACTCCTACTGGAATTGGGACCTTCCTTCCTTGTGCATTGTTGTTTTTAAACCTAGTTCAGGGGGTTGCGTCTACAGTTGTACTTAACCTCTGATGGCCACTGGCTTGAGAGGCCCATGTTGATCTTTTTAAGGTTGTAATGTGTAAATGTGCATGTTGTGTGTGTGATTAGTAAACTATTGTGCTGAGGTCTGTGACCCACCTGTTTCATCAGGTGATGATCACATGACCTGCAGTGATGTACGATAGATGTCGTTCTTATTCAGTCTGAAAGAAGAGCCTTGGCTCGAAAGTAACGTCACTCGTTGGGTAGATTCCTAAATAAAAACGGGTCTGAATGGGTTAAACCCTATAGGTGCCACGCGCTGTGAACTTGTAGATCGGCTGATCGGATGTTCGCCCCCAGAATAGGGACCTACAGGATATTATTTAGTGTAAGAGCAAAAACAGGAGCAGGCCTAGTATAGAGCCCTGTGGGACTCCAGTCATATGGGGTATATAGGGTTCAAGTGGCTAAGGAAGCTACTGTACTAAAGTGTTGACTTAATTTAAATTGTATTATTATTATTTTGTTATAGTCTATTGATTGTTGTTGGTTTTGGGTCCAGCACCATCCTTCAAAATGTTTGTGGACGTATACACAACGGCTTTTGATCTGGTGTCTGGTGGCTCAGCCGGTCAGTTAGTGCAGTGTTTCCCAAACACTGGGTCGGGGCCCAATTTTAGGTCGCGGACCCATTTTTATGGATCGCGATTAAATATCATTTTTTTTAATTTCCTACATTTAAAAATAAAAAGAATTTCAAAAGAATTTCAAAACTAAATAAAAAAATTCCATAACGTTTTTTAAAACTTCAAAGAAGTAGTGAAAATAAGCCGATCTACATGCTCACAATGTGTCGCATCGCAACACATTGTGAGCTTGTAGATCGGATATTTTCACTAGTTTGCGTCCGAGGGAGACGAACAGCTTAACGGTTTGGGAACCACTGAGTTTAGTGCACTGACCACCTGTGAGTCGCCAGCACCCCAGGTTGGTGTCTCCCCTTTCTCTGTCCTAGATTCCCTGTGTCTCTACATCCGCCCCAAAAGACATCTTTAACCCATTAAGACCGGGAACGCATCCGTGTCATTTTAGATTTCCTTTGGCTATTCAAAAAATAGCAGATATATCTACAAGCTCATAAATGAGCTTGTAGATATATCTGCTATTTTTTTAATAGCCAATAAATCTTAAAATGACACAGATGCGTTCCCGGTCTTAAAGGGTTAAATTACTGTAGGCAACACTGTGTTTTTAGGTCAGGGAAGAGGGTGATAAGCTGTGGCGGATGAAGTATTCAGATTATTATTATTATTTTTACTTTAGTGAAAGTATCAATACCACAATGTAGAAATACTGTTACAAGCTAAAGTCCTGCATTCAAAGTAATTTGTAATTAAAGCTGCCAAATAATTAGTGGAGTAAAAAGTACAATAAAATACTTGCCTCTGAGATGTAGTGTTGAAACATGGACATACTCTGATATAGTAAAAGTACATCAAAATTTTACTGAAGTACAGTACTGGAATAAAATGTACTCAGTATACTATTTCCACCACTGGTTTTTAGGTCAGGGAAGAGCGCGATAAGATGGCGAGGCCTCATTCTGTGTGTGTGTGTGTGTGTGTGTGTGTGTGTGTGTGTGTGCGCGAGTGTGTGTGTGAGTGTGTGAGTGTGCGAGTGTGTGTGTGTGGGAGTGCTGTCAGTGAAATCCAGGTGGTGATGAATGAAGACCTTGGAATGACCATCGTGATACCTGAAACAGAATGCACTCTGGGAAAAGCCCCGGCCTGCCGTCGGGGCCTAAATTGACTCCCCACTCATTTAAATGAGACATAAATTCACATCTAAATGGCAGAAGATTGCCATGGCGGCCGGCTGGTAACACTGGAGCCTATGAAATTATAATCATAGTCAGCTGTGTGTGTGTGTGTGTGTGTGTGTGTGTGTGTGTGTGTGTGTGTGTGTGTGTGTGTGTGTGTGTGTGTGTGTGTGTGTGTGTGTGTGTGTGTGTGTGTGTGTGTGTGTGTGTGTGTGTGTGTGTGTGTGTGTGTGTGTGTGTGTGTGTGTGTGTGTGTGTGTGTGTGTGTGTGAGAAAGGATGTGTGTGGAGGGATGTGTGGATGGAGGAATTATGCGTCCAATAACAGAGATGGGATGTAAATATATGGTCCAGACAGACACTATAGAGCCTGATGAGCCTTTCGGCCCATTTCATCTGCGTCTGCGGGGGTCTCTAAATGGCAACCGGTCCCTCCCAGAGGGGATTGGCAATTTAACCCATCAAGACCGGGAACGCATCTGTGTGTCATTTTCAGATAGCAGATATACGGTGCCGCGCTATGAGCTTGTAGCTCTGCTGTTTTAGAAAAACAGCATTTTAGAAAAATTGCAGAATATATATATCTATATATATCTTTGAATATATATATTTTCTAAAGCGAACATTTGTAACTCAAATCTTTGCTTCTGGGGGATTCTACAAATGTCTTAAATCCTAACTCTTTTTTTTAAAACTTATGTTGCTATAAGTATATCAGTGGTTCTCAAACTTTTTCATGTCAAGGACCACCCAAAATGGTATGTATTTGGCCGCGGACCCCCATCTCAAATGTTGTTCCAGGGACCCCCCCCAGAAGCAAAGATTTGAGTTAAAAATATTAAAAAAATATATATATTCATTATCAAAGATTTGCACTAAATGTTCACGATTTTTCTAAAATAGCAGATCTACAAGCTCGTAGCGCGGCACTCAGTGCCGTGCTATGAGCTTGTAGATCTGCTATTTTTGAATAGCCCAAAGAAATCAAAAAATGACAGAGATGCGTTCCCGGATTTAAGGGGTTAAACACCGGCCTCGTGGGCGTAGAGGGGACTTTATGTGAAATTAAGAGTGGAACGTCAATGGATTTGATTGGCTGGCCAACAATCAGCCAATCACCAGTCAGCGTTAATGTGAGGCCGAATCAGCCTCGTGTTGCATGATACTATAAAAACCATCTTAATCGTTAAAGTGACCTTTGACACGTTTGCGACGGAGGCCTCGGCGTTGTCGCGCAGCAGAACTCTCAAATGACTCATGAGCTATGACTGGAAATGGACCAGTAGTCACTAGAATGTTTATTTAAGATACAAATAAGTGGGACCTGGGTGGTGCTTCACTACAGCATTTCCATTATGGAAGTCACACAGTGTTAATTTAAAGGGATATTTCACAGTTTTTTAAGTTGCTTGATTCAGTATTTAGATATTTGATATTCATTTTATCAGACACGCCCTTCCTATACAAACCAATTATAACTTCAAACTCAATTTTAACCATGTTAGATTCATCGGAAACACCCGTCCTTGGTTCTGGTGACTGATATTGTCCTGCTAATACGTGAGGAGACTGTGTTTTTTTCAATTACTTTTTTCATTCGTTTTTAAATTTTTCGGGGGAAAAACATAAACAATAAAGAAATAGAATAAAATAAAATGAATGAAAAAAGTGATCGAAAAAACACTGCCCCCTCACGTATTAGGAGGGCAGGATGAGTCACCAGAACCAAGGACGGGTGTTTTTGATGAATCTAACATGTTATAAATGGAGTTTGAAGTTATAATGGGTTTGTATAGGAAGGGGGCGTGTCTGATAAAATGAATATCAAATATCTAAATACTGAATCAAGCAACTTATACATTTACTCAAGTACTGTACTTAAGTACAATTTTGAGGTATTTCTTTTTACTTTACTGGAGTATTTCCAATTTTCCGTACTTATACTTCTACTCCACTACATCACAGAGGCAAATATTGTACTTTTACTCCACTACAATTATTTGAAAACTTCAGTTACTAGTTACTTTGTAGATTATTATTACAAAACATACATTAACCACTTCAGCCCTTTATACATTTCGGCTATTTGAAAATAGCCGATCTACAAGCTCACAATGCGTATAGCTTGTAGAGCAGCAAAACAGTTGACGTTTATAGGGTTAAAGTGGTTAAACCGATTTTCTAATGCAATATTACCTCATTTTGCTGGGGACCTCCTGGAACCCCCTCAAGGACCCCTGAGGGTCCCCGTACCCCACTTTGAGAACCACGTCTTTAGGCGACAGACCCCCATAACTCAGAGAGAGTATACACTCTGGGAGTTATTTGATTCCTAACTATCAGTCTATTTAGCTGGGAGCCCCCTGAAAGCCCCCCAAGGACCCCTGGGGGTCCCCGGACCCGACTTTGAGAACCACTGTAACCATCGCCTGCCATTCCGTGGACAGTATATATACAGTAGGCGCTTCTCCCATGTATAGTATGGTACAGCACAATAAGTATAGTAGAGCTTTTCTTCAAACACAAAGACCAGGACAACACCGCATGTCACATCAGTTCATCTGGATCTCAGTGATGACCCCCCCCCCCCCAACACACACACACACACAAACGCACACACGCACCACACCACACCACACCGCAAACGCACACACACACACACACACACACACACACACACACACACACACACACACACACACACACACACACACACACACACACACACACACACACACACTTACTTTAGTGGAGTATTTCCAATTTTCAGTACTTTTACTTCTACTCCACTTCATCTCAGAGGAAAATATTGTACTTTTACTCCACTACAATCATTTGAAAACTTTAGTTACTAGTTAGCCTACTTTTTAAATTGTAATTATTACTAAACATACATTAACCACTTTAAGCTCTATATATTTCGGCTATTTGAAAATGGCAGATCTGCAAGCTCACAACGTGTTGCGATGCGACGCGTTGTGAGCTTGTAGATCTGCTATATTCAAAAGATTTTTATACATTTTCAAAACACACACACACACACACACACACACACACACACACACACACACACACACACACACTCCCAGTAGACGAGACACTCTTATGTCTCTGTTTGGCTACGTATACAGTAGGGTTCAACCCAGTCATGACGTGGAACTTTCCAGAACCCCTGAAATTCTGTGATGCTTTTTGTTGTTTACGTTTACGTTTCCATTATAACCAGAACCAGGGAGGTACTTTCTTCTTCTTTCTTTTTTTGCGAGAGCGTAGAAAAGCACTGCCACGAGCATTCCCACAACTCAGGATTAGTGCTACATCCTGAGCAGGGTCCACACCTTATCTGAAACAGAGCCATAGTGCATGTATATGGAAACAAACCCAGAACCCCTGAAATACGTTAGACGTTCACTTACTGTAGGTCTTCAACCTGCAAAGATAAGGTGTAAACCAGTGGTTCTCAAACTTTTTCATGTGAAGGACCCCCAAAATGATACATATTTGGCTGCGGACCCCCTGATCTCATATTTTGTGACTGTGACCCCCAGAAGCAAAGATTTGAGTTAAACATGTTCGCTTTAAAAACACATATATATATATTCAAAGATTTGTATTCTTTTCACGATTTTTCAAAAATAGCAGATCTACAAGCTCGTAGCGCGGCACTATGAGCTTGTATATCTGCTATTTTTGAATAGCCAAAGTATAACATAATGGTTAAAGTGGTTAAAATAGTTGTGATGCTTTAGTAATTATAACTAATTTAGCTGGGGACCCCCTGGTACCCCCCCCCCCCAAGGACCCCTGGGGGTCTGTTTGTCTGTCTGTCTGTCTGTCTGTCTGTCTGTCTGTCTATTCAAAGAAAAACCTGTTGTATACTTCCTAATCCTAGTTAGTCTCAAATCTGTCAGCAGACATTGACAAGACAATCGGCTGAATATGGTGAACTAGCTTTGAAAACCTCATCAAGTTGCATGGAAGGCTTTGTAAAATAACACGTTTAAAGGTAGGGTAAGTGATATTTTTTGGTTAGAACAAAAAGTGTTTTGTTAAAAGGTTAAAGCACTATATGCTGATAGCAACCATTGCTATAGAGTGTTTGTTCAGTAACGGGAATCTCCATGTCTCTCCAGAGTCCAGCTCTTTAATAAACAGAAAATACATTTTCAGGTAGGTGACAAAATGTCAGCCAATCAGAAGAGAGTACCGATTTATTAGCTTCATTTTTATAGTGTTCCGGTTCCAATGTTGTCTGCTAATTTTGTCCTATTACTGAGCAAACACTCTATAGTAATGAGTACTATCAGAATATAGAGCTATTTAACACTTATTTTAACCAAAGAAAATCACTTACCATACCTTTAATATACAGCACAATTATGTAGTGTGGCGTTATGCAGTACAATATGATGTAGCGGGCGTCCCCGCTTCGTCTCTCTCAGCTAAGGGGTCCTTGGCCCTTAAAAAAAAGAACGTTGAAGACCCCTGACTTAGCTCTTGTAGTCGAAAAGAAGCCATTATACATTTTTTGCTCAGTCACTTCCATCCAAGTCTGACCCCACACACACCCTCCGGCCCAAAACAGGACCCTCAAATAAACGGCACAATACGAGCCCACCGGGAGACCGGCCCGGTCCATAATTTGGACCGCTCAGTCCATTGTGCTGGGTTCCTTTGATGAATTTACCTCCAACTGACACGTTGCGTCTCGTCTTTTGTGTCGGGAGAAGACAATTGCTTGTACAGTGGAGTGAGCGCTGGCCCTTAATGAAGCTCCGACGCGCCGACACATCGCGGACGGGGTGCAAGGGTCAGCCGTTTGCACATAACGCTAGATGACAGCTAACGGATTAAGCGGCGGACGGTGAAAGGATGGAGGCTAAAGTTCATTATGGTGATATGATTATTGTCTTGTTTTTATGGCCCTGGTATTTTATTGTATTGTGTGCGGAAGTTAGCAAAGCGTAAAAGAAAGGGCCTTTTGAAGGCTGAGTTTTTGTGAAGTTGACGTTGATGAGTCACAGTGAGAGACGAGCTGTGCCGGAGGAGAAGACAGAATGACTCATGGTTCTGAAGAATAGACCGGTGTCAGCTTCAATCCTGGGGTCCCTCCATTATTGGGACCTCCGTTATGGGCCCGACCTTCACAGCTTTGGGGCTCAGGCCTCATGTGGTGCGGTGGCCCTGATATGAAATATGGTTTCCCTCAAAATAAGTTCTGGTCAATCTGAAAACACTTTTTTTGTTGTTGTCCAATTCACCCATTGTCAGCCTTCTGATGGGTCCCTGACCGACCAACCAGCAGGCTCATTCCGCATAGCAGGGCTTGTTCATGCTGAGTTTGCTAAACTACATTAAATATCAATATTAAAACAAACGTTTTCAATGTTAGTGGATGGAGAGAGATGGACCACAGGCTGGAGTTGACCAATTATTTTGAAGGGGAATAATGCATTCGTATTCTAGGGAAAACCTTTGCAGAAAATAGCAGATCTACCAGCTCACAACATGTCGCTGTTGCGACGTGTTGTGAGCTTGTAGATCGGATATTTCATGTAGAGCGAAAACAGAAAAGTCACTAGTATAGAGCCCTGAGGGGTCAACCAAGTACAGTGGTTAAAGAGAAGCTCCTTCCCCGTCGAACATTATGTTTTGCATTTCTGCCTTACAGTAAACACCATTACATTGCAATCCCAACTTATTGTTGTTGTTTTCTAAAATGTAGGATGTATCACATTTCTCACATATAATATCATCACTGGCCTAAAAGGGAACCTCTGACATACAGTAAATGGTCAAAAGATTGTGATTTGAGTCCTGATAGAGAGACTTAGACTTTAGCTTTTGGAATCAACAGTGGTGTAAAGTAACTGAGTACGTTTACTCAAGTACTGTACTTGAGTAAATGTAGTATTTCTAATTTTCTGTACTTTTGCTTCTACTCCACTACATCTCAGAGGCAGATGCGACGCATTGTGAGCTTTTAGATCTGCTATTTTCAATAGAGTTTTAGACATTTTATAATTTGAAAACTTGTGAAATGGGACATTCTGCACAATGAGTACGTTCTACTTTTGGTACTTTAAGAACATTTTGATTCCAATACTTTTGTACTTTTACTCAAGTACATTTTGAATTCCGGACTTTTACTTGTTACAGAGTACTTATACATTGCAGTATTGATACTTTTACTTAAGTAAAAAAATGGAGTACTTTTTCCACCACTGGGAATCAAATGTAAGAATGTGTGTCCAGACTGACCGCTCTCTGCTCACGTCCCTCGCTTACTGTACTCTCTGCTGTCTCTTTTACTGTCCCACGATGTCAGCTTTGTTTACAGGTGTAAAGAAAGAAAGATGAAATTATTTGTATTCCCATGTGTGCTCCACCATTTTGTAGTTTCTGTGAGAAGAGAGACGTTAGAGCCTCGAGTCAGAGCAGGAGAGAAAAGCTAAAACACAGGACCGAGTGCTGCGCTATGAGCTTGTAGATCTGATATTTTTGAAAAACTTTGTCATGTCAAGGACCCCCCAAAATGATATGTATTTGGCCACAGACACCCATCTGAAAATATTTTGTTCCAGGGACCCCCAATAGCAAAGATTTTAGTTAAAAATTGAAAAGAAAGAAATCTAAAATGACACAGACGCGTTCCCGGATTGAATGCATTAAGGTGCAGTTCATTAGACCAGTCAGTGTAACAGGTGCGACATAGAGACATAACGTAGGTCTTCATGGTAAATCCCCACACTGTAGTTCACATAGCCAACTGTCCTTCTGTCTCCTTTCAGCAGATGACCAGCCAACATGACCAATGCTGCACAGTAAAACCAATAACGCTGAGAGTGTACAAATGGAACCAAATGGACCCGGTTCCATTTAGTACACTCAAGAGTTTACTGTGTACTGAGAAGGGCAGAGTGTAACTTTAGGCATACAGGTCCTTCATAGGGAGAGTCGGACCCTACACATTGTTAAGGAAGGTTTTTTATTAAAAAAATAAAAATAAAATAGCAAATCATATTTCTATTAGACCTAAATGTATTTTGTTATGTTGTGTAGTAAACATGGTGAATATCTCCTTTTTAACGGTGAACCATTTACGAGCACAGCTTTTGTTTGCAGGCATATACTGTCAAATTTTGACAGCCTTAAATCGTTAAACCACAGAGATATTAAGCCATTGTTTTAAAAAATATATATATTTTGGCTTTGGAATATGGGGTTGATCAAACAACACGATACAAACATAATAGCAGTGTTTTTTGGGGGTCTTTTTTGCAGGATTTTTATGCTAAACTGTTGTAGAAGAAAAAAGCTGGTGAGGTTGGGGACAGATGGCATTTAGCTCTGGCTGTGCAGGGCTCAGCGGGACCTGAAGCTTAAGAGGTTAGGCCTGTCAGAACCACTCTGTTCACTCACCCCCTAACAAAGCCTGTTCCCTCTAATAAACTTAAGATTTTTCTTTTGTCAGAGTCTCGGGGAAGAAGAAAAAAAACACACACACTTTGCAACCCAGTGACCTGAATATCCTGAAGGGGGGGGGGATTCAGAACCGGTTCAAGTTTTCTTTTTTCTCCGCAATTTATTTAGCAAAGTGTAGTATAAATTCTGGCTCAAAGGTGTTGTTTGCTTTTTTCTAGTTGTCAATCTTTGCTCAGAGCGAGGCTTTAATCACATCGCGTCCCTACTCTGGGGGAAAACATTTGGCAAAAATAACCAATCTTCAAGGTCGCAACGCGTCACGTTGCCTTACACATTGGCTTATTTTTGGCAAAGAGGGGGGGGGGAATGAAGCAGAGCTAGTAAAGAGCCCTGGGGGACCCCTGGTCAACTATGTACAGTAGGGATTAATCCCTTGAACCTCAGCATCCATATCGTAAATGAACGCATGAACGCATTGGCTATTTCTGGCAAAGTGATTTGGTGTAGAGGGTGAAAAAAGGAGCGGACCTACGATAGAGCCAAGGGGGACCCCTGGTCAGTCAAGTACATTAGAGTTTAAGTGGTTAAAGGGATATTTAACTTTTTTTTTTTAAGTGGTCATTTTATCATTTACTCAGGCTTTTGGGAGCACCCCGGACCGTTTTTAAGTTGCTTGATTCAGTATTTAGATATTTGATATTCATTTGATCAGACATGCCCCCTTCCTATACAAACCCATTGTAACTTCAAACTCCATTTTAACCATGTTAGATTCATCAGAAACACCCGTCCTTGGTTCTGGTGACTGATATTGTCCTTATAATACGTGAGGAGACCGTGTTTTTTCAATTACTTTTTTCATTTATTTTTTATATTTTTCTTTGTCATATGAGCCTCATCAAGGTACACTGAAATCATGTTAATACAATGTACAGGTACATTTGGTTACATTTGAATAGTACTCTTGAGTTACAATAAATGAAGTGAGGATTTTACAGTGTAATGACATAACATTAAAGGTTGCGCCATTAAATATGATATGAACCTGAACAATGCACGGCCATAAAGAATATTTTATAGAAATAATGTTTCAGCAATAAAATGCATTTAAAAAAATATGTATTTTATTTTATAGTACCTGAGTAGATAGTTTGTATTTGTGCAATATTTAAATACCGGGTATTTTTAATAATCCATCATTAAGTAATCGTTTTTTTTTTCCCAACGTGAACTGATGAATTGTATAAATTCATTTAGAAAACGTTTGTTAAATAGGCTTCTTTTATGAATCATTCATGAATTTTATGAAAATCAGATGAAACACACACAGAGTACAGTAACAGTAGGCCTACACATCAAGTATGAAATTGTTCAGACATCATACATGACCACAAGAGGGGGACATACAGTAAAACTTGTGCTGTCATCTTCCACTCTATCACACACTGTTCATAGACCTGCTTCAACCCATTCAATCCAGGAACGCATCTCTGTCCTTTTAGATCTCTTTGGCTATTCAAAAATAGCAGATCTACAAGCTCATAGCGCGGCACCGCTATGAGCTTGTAGATCTGCTATTTTTGAAAAATTGTGAAAATGTGTGCACATCTTTGAATATATATATATTTTAAAGTGAACATTTGTAACTCAAATCGTTGCTTCTGCGGGTCCCTGGAACAAAAATATTTTACAAATGTTCGCTTTAAAAACGATTTATTCAAAGATTTGCAAAAATGATCTACAAGCTTGGCCACTTTCAAATGGGACTTAAGCCGCTTGAACCCTAGCATCCCTTTTCTGGGGGCAAACATAGCCGATCTACAAGCTCACATTGTGATGTGTTCAAGGGGGGGAAAGAGCGATCCAAGTACAGAGCCAACTGGGGTCAAGTTTACTAGACGCTTCCAGTGGATAAACCAGAAGGACAACTAGTTCCTATTTGGTCTCATGTCCAGAAATGATGTGATGTGTTACAATTCATTCATATCCACTAACTTTAAATCTCTCAATTTACAATGTAGGCATTTAGCAGCAGTGGTGGAAAAATTACTCACACATTTTTTTACTTAAGTGAAAGTATCAATACTGCAATGTAGAAGTACTCCGCTACAAGCAAAAGTTTGGAATTCAAAATTTACTTGAGTAAAAGTACAAAAGTATTAGTATCAAAATGTACTTAAAGTACCAAAGTAGAAAGTACTCATTGTGCAGAATTTCCCATTTCACAAGTTTTCAAATGTCTAAAATGTCTAAAAGCCATTTGAAAATAGCAGATCTACAAGCTCACAATGCGTCGCATCGCGATGCATTGTGAGCTTGTAGATCTGCTATTTTCAAATGGCCGAAATGTAGCTATATAGGGCTGAAGTGGTTAATGTATGTTTTGTAATAGCCTAATAATCAAAATCTGCAAAGTAACTAGTAACTAAAGTTTTCAAATAATTGTAGTGGAGTAAAAGTACAATATTTGCCTCTGAGATGTAGTGGAATAGAAGTAAAAGTATAGAAAAATGGAAATACTCCAGTAAAGTAAAAAATCCTCAAAATTGTACTTAAGTACAGTACTTGAGTACATGTACTTAGTTACTTTCCACCACTGGCATTCAGACAGATGCTTTTATCCAGAGCATCTGTGTCTAAACAACATTCTGTACATTCGTGGTCGATTCGTGGTCCGAGAAAAATAAATCTAATAATCATGCTATCTCTTCCTTCTCTCTCCCCCCATCTCTCAATTTGTTTCAGGGTCTGCAGGGGTCAGAGGTCGAAGGCTGATGAGTCATGACCCCAGCGAGAGGCCAGCGTTGACCCTCGACCTCTGGTGTGGCGCGTGTGTGGCTGACCCTGGAGGATACCGGCCAACAATAGAAGGCACGTGCCCTGGCCTGGTCGCCATGGTTACGGACGACCTTTAGGAAGATGGTGGGGGGGTAGGGTCGCACCGCGGCTCTTTATCCAGATCCATGTTAACCATCTGCTGCCAATTGACTCCCATAGATGTGACACCCATACGCCCACACACACACACACACACACACACACACACACACACACACACACACACACACACACACACACACACACACACACACACACACACACACACACACACACACACACACACTTTTTGGCATGTGTGTGTTTGGGGCGGCCATAGTTGAATGGGTTGAGAAGCCCAGAAGGTTCGCCTCCCAGTTTATGTGTCGAAGTCCTTGAGCAAGACACTTAAACCCCCCCCCCCCAGCGCTCATCATGACAAACTCAATTCCCCCCCACCATGCGCACACACACGCACACACAGATCACAGAACAGTGTGTACATGCATGTGCGTGTGTGTCTGTGTATGTGTGTGTGTGTGTGTGCGCGCGCGTGTGTGTGTGTGTGTGTGAGCAAATAATTCAGGGGCAGACTGGGTAATCTCTGCAGGCAACTGTGATGGTGCTTTAAATTCTCACATTCACCTGGAGAGATTCTGCAGTGTGTTCAACGGGCACCCAACACGCACGCACGCACGCACGCACGCACACACACACACACACACACACACACACGCACACGCACACACAAACACTGCACACACACTTTGAGAACCACTCGCCTACACAACGCACTTGGAAGACTCTCGTCTCCTCAAAACAAAAATTTTCGTAGAGAAGGAAGGATTTGACCTCGACCACTTGAACCCGCAGTGTCCATATTCTGGGAACATCAGCCAATAAATAGCAGATCTACAAGCTCACAATGCGACGCATTGTGAGCTTGTAGATCGGCTATTTTCGGCGAAGATATTTGGTGTGTTGACGTAAAAAGTAACAGTTGTGACTCAGTTTTCTAAGACAACAGGGGGCTTAAGTGGTTTAGAGTGAGAGGTAACAATGACCTCTGCACCAACTAGAGAAGGGGTGTATGAATCGAAGGTCGCCACCTGGTGGCCGGGCCTTGATCCTTTTATCCCGTGACTGTTTCAGGTCAAAAGAGGAATCGATTACTTTCAAAGGAAGGGAAAGACGAGAGGTCATTGATTGACATCTCTGAGGTAACCCGGGCAACATGTGCAGTACACCTGCAAGTACGCATATGTTGTACTACTTATATACTTTGCCTTGATGCGTTTAAAGGTAGGGTAAGTGATTTACTTTGGTTGAAATAAGTGTTAAATAGCTCTATATTCTGATAGTACTCATTGCTATAGAGTGTTTGTTCAGTAAAAGGAGTCTCCCATGTCTCTCCAGCTCTTTATTAAACAGAACATCCATTTTCAGTGCTCTCTCCTGATTGGCTTAAATGTTGTCACCTACCTGAAAATGTACTATATTCTGTTTACTAAAGAGCTGGAGAGACCCCTGTGACCAAAAGTGTATTCAAGTGTATTCAAAAGTACTGTCATCAAAATATACTTTAATACCAAATTCAAGTCATTTAGTTTTTTTACTTTCAAAAACATCTAAAAGCTTGTAGGTCAGCTATTTTTCGAATAACCGAGTTATAAAATAGGGCTTACCGGTAAGTGGTTAGTGTACATTTTGTATTCATAATTTAAATGTGCAAAGTAACTATACTGTAGTAACTAAAAGTGCAATATTTGCCTCTGAGATGATGTGGGTGGAGTAGAGGTTTAAAGTATCAACATATTTAAATGCTTGAGTACATGTACTTAGTTACTTTCCACCGCTGCACACCTCTCCCACATCCACACGCATGACTCCTTGACCACTTGAACCCTATGTGGTTGACCGGAGTCCCTCAGGGCTCGATACTAGTGTATTTTCTGTCATTGTGGGGAAAGCTTTGGCTGAGAATAGTCGTGAGCTTGTCGATCTGGTGCTTTCTGCGAAAGCTTTCCCTCCACAACACGGATGCTGGGGGGTTTTAACGTGGTTAAGCCTGATGATTACTTGCAATACCCTCGCGACCCACCAGTGGGCCTCTTCCCACAGGCTGGGCATCACTGTGGTTAAGTAGTCACCCCCCCAGTGGTGGAAAAAGTACTCACATTTTTTACTTAAGTAAAAGTAGCAATACTGCAATGTAGAAGTACTCTGTTACGAGTAAAAGTCCGGAATTCAAAATGTGCTTGAGTAAAAGTATGAAAGTATTGGCATCCAAATGTACTTAAAGTACCAAAAGTAAAAGTACTCATTGTGCAGAATGTCCCATTTCAAGTTTTCAAGTGTTTAAAAAGATTTTGAAAATAGCAGATCTACAAGCTCACAATGCATCTCGATGCAACGCATTGTGAGCTTGTAGATCTGCTATTTTCGAATGGTCGAAATGTAAATAGGGCTGAGATGGTTAATGTATGTTTTGTAGTAATACTCGAAATCTACAAAGTAACGAGTAACTAAAGTTTTCAAATAGTTGTAGTAGAGTAAAAGTACAATATATTTGCCTCTGAGACGTAGTGGAGTAGAAGTAAAATAATTGGAAATTGGAAATACTCAAGTAAAGTACAAAATAAATACCTCAAAATTGTACTCAAGTACAGTACTTAAGTACATGTACTTAGTTACTTTACACCCTCCCTCCCCCCCAACTCTCCCTCCACCTCCAACCCCCCCCTCTACCTCCACCTGTCCTGTCTCATCCTCTTCCACCGTGCGGTGCTCTGCTGCGTTTTGGTCAAATCTCAGCTGGCAACTGTGAGTCGTTGACGAGCTCCTCTCACAATGGCCTCTGGGATTATGCTAAACCCAGCGCCTCTGCCTTCTCTGTCCTCACCGGGCCCGGGCCCTTCAGCGCAGGACCGCTTGCCCCCGAGGAGCGCACACAGGAAAGGAAGAAACGGAGGGGAGCGCAACTCTCAATGAAGATGTCACTGCGATTTCACACACACACCCCCCATCTGTGTGCTCGTCCTTCCTTCAGGCCGTCCTCGTCACAGCCTCGTCCCCTTGTGTGTCCCCCACTCCCACCCCCCACTTCTTTTCAAATCCCCCCCCCCCCTATTGGACAGTCTTTTGAAGTTTGCTCCCATCCTCATAATGCACGCCCATTTTTTTTTAACATTTGCATGAATTCACTTTGCAGATGCTTCTGCTGCCAAGCTGGCTTACACTGATGTGTTACTGTTACAGTATGTGGTATTGTGTTCATTGTCGCTTCAAAAGAATAAAGCTTGCCATTTCTTTTATTTTTTTGCATCACTTACTGTTATCCCCGGTGGACCAAACGTGTTGTAAACGCTGCCGACTGTGGTTGCCCCCCCCCCCCTGTGTTCAGTGTTCAGGGGTGAAGAGCGGTTGCCCTCTACGTTTGGTGGGTGAAGTGTAGTTGCCCCCCCCCCCACCTGTGTTGAGAGGGGTTGAAGACAGGAGCTTTCAGATGTGGGTGATACTGCATCAGGAACTGATTGGCTGATTCTGAAGTGCCAACAGTACCTGATGCACTGCCTTCAACATCGAAAGAAACATCGCAGACCGAACGACCAATCAAAAGAAAACTTCACAGACTGAACGACGAATCAAAAGAAAACTTCTCAGACTGAACGACGAATCAAAAGAAAACTTCTCAGACTGAACGACCAATCAAAAGAAAACTTCACAGACTGAACGACCAAGCTGGATGTCTAGAGTCCTGACACTCTAAAACACTCGAATGTCCCGGTTTTCAACATTCACCAGCACATTGTGTCGGTTTTCACCACAGTCATAATAACAACACTTGTTTTGAGTGCTGATACGTTTATCATGTTCTGTTCGCTTTGAAAGGTGCAGTCAGTCACCCCAACCTGATGAAAACACCAAGTGAAAGAAAGAAGTCAAAGAAAATGTAAAAAGTAGCAAAAATAGCAGATCTACAAGCTCACAGTGAGCTTGTAGATCTGCTATTTTCTTTATTTTTGAATTTGGAAGGGTCCTGGTCTGGGTTTTTGAAACTATGGTCACTCTAAAATGTCATGTTACCCTCAGTACCTGTAATAAATGAGTCACCTCCTTCATGTTTGTTGTTTTCTTTTGGCTCTATAATGGTTGAAGCCCAATTTTATTCTTTGTCATAATCGTCTCTGTCGGGTGGAAACCTTGTATGTCCAAAACTGTTACTATTCAGGATTCAAATTTTAAAATAGCAAAAGTAGCAGATCGACAAGCTCAAAACGCGTCGCTTCGCACCGTATTTCGAGCTTGTAGATCTGCTACTTTGTGTGACACTAGGATGATCAAGTAGGGTGTTAATTTACAAAAAAAACACAACAAGTTAGAATATGGAGATAAGAGGTTTCTGCCCGACAGCAACGACATACAGTAGGCCTACTACAGTACAACCTTGTTAAGTCATGCTTTTGGTTGAATATATTTTTATTTTCTTGCGAGCGGCATGGTCGTACAGTGAAGTCTTACATTGGACTTAAGGCAATATAACTAGTCATTCCCTACACAGTGATGTTATGACAGAATATGATCCCTTTTACAGCAGTCCAGTATGGGCTCTGAAATGACATTTTGTGCTCAGCTGTTTTCTCCATGGTGTAATCATGACGCTAAGCAGATTGTGGGCAATGCACTCACACACTGCCACATGCTGAGCCCATGAGAGAGAGGATGAAGTTCTCTGATATCTTTCCTTTTAACTTAAGTAAAAGTAGCAATTTGTTGCTGTCGGGAAGAAACCTCAAACCTTTTGTTTTTTTCCCCGTAAATGAACGCTGTACTTGAGTGATATTACTTTGTTAAAATAAGTGTTAAATAACTATATATTCTAATAGTAATAATTGCTATAGAGTGTTTGTTCAGTAACAGGGGTCTCGCTGTCTCTCCGGCTCTTTAAGAAACAGAAAATGCATTTTCAGGTCGGGATTCTAATTTTATCCAATCAGGAGAGAGAACTCATATAAGGATATAGGTCAGGATAAACAAGTGAAATTGGAAGGGATGACACAAAGAAATGAGTAGACAAAATTGGAACTGGAACACTATAAAATTGAAGCTGATAAATGGGTACTCTCTCCTGATTGGCTGAAAGTTTGCAACCCACCTGAAATTTTATTTTCTGTTTATTAAAGAGCTGGAGAGACATGGAGACCCCTGTGACTAACAAACACTCTATGATTATTATTACAATATAGTGCTTTAACCTTTTAACAAAAAACTTTTTGTTTTAACCCAAAAATATCACTTACACTACCTTTAGAATCAGAATCAGAATCAGTTTTATTGTCACATCACAGGTTTACAAGGTAAAAAAGTGGGTGAAATTCTTTTTTGTACATCGTTCCCATCGCAACGTTAGTTTCCATAGAAAGAAGAGGGGGGGGGGGGGAGAAGAAGAGGGTGGGGGGCAGGTGGGAAGGAGATCAAAACAAGAGAGCAACAGAAGGCCAGACAAGTTATCTACATATTTACAAATTACCTGAGATAATAAAAAACTAAAAAAACTAAACTAAGATGCCTGAGCATAGCAGCAATGTATTGTATACTGTGCATGTTATACTTATACTGTGCATGATAGACAATGGACGTTAAGGTGCTTAGAGGAAAAGGAGCACAATAAAAAAAGACCAAAAAAAAGTCAGTGCGTTATACAAGGGATTAAGGTGCAAAAGGTCAGTGCGTGTCCACCTAGAGTGGACTGACCCTAGTATAATCCGCAAGTAGCTCCATGAGGGAGTGCAACAAAAAGTCATTTGTACCTGGTGTAGTCCACAGGTGTGTCCGAGGGGGGGGCTAAAGTCCAAGTCATTGTCCCTGGTATAATCCACAGGTGTGTTCAGGAAGAGCCAGAAAAGTCTGCGCCGCCTGCTGTCAGGCTGCTGAACTCATGTACAAGTGTAGCTATACCACAATGTAGAAGAACTAAAGGTATAAAAGAAGTAAAGGTATTGACATCCAAATATAGGATACTTAAAGTACCAAAGGTAAGACTATACTCCTTATGTAGAATGGTCCATTTCACACAATCATACTGTATGTATAGTATTGTATTAGTAATGCATTAGTTCATCACTTTAAAGTTGCAGGTGGAAGGGGTGGGGCTGATTTTAATGACGTTCTCTGCTGCTGCTGGATTAACCTATAATAATGAGCCTTTATCAGCTAATTGTGTTTTGTATTAATAATATAAGTCTGTAAAGTAACTAGTAAAAAATACATTAATTGGCTCTGAGACGTAGTGGAGTAGAAGTGTGTAAAAAAATTGAAATAATTAAAAGTGAAACAAATACCACAAACTTAAGTACTTTAGTAAATGTACTGTAGGCTACTTAGTTACTTTCCCCCACTGGATGGAGGGGAGAGGAGGGAGATAACATTGAAATACTGAATTAAAGTGTAACATAGTGCCACTACTGTACGGTCAAGTACAGTATTTAAGTACAGTACTTGAGTAGATGTACTTAAAGTGGTTACTTTCCACCCCTGTAGGGATGGGAGGGAAGGGAGAGAGTCACAGTTTGTTGGGAGTGGAATTAGGTAACAATCATGGCCCGTGTGTGTTGGTGTTGTGAAACTCCATGTGCTTATGTTAAGACCAGGTCCATTTTGTCACTGTGACATTTAAACAGTGGTGGAAAAAGTACTCACATTCTTTACTTAAGTAAAAGTATCAATACTGCAACCAATGTACTCTGTTACAGGTAAAAGTCTGGGATTCTAAATTTACTTGAGGGAAAGTACAAACGAATTGGTATCAAAATGTACTTAAAGTACCAAAAGTAGAAAGTAGTCATTATGCAGAGTGTCCCATTTCACAAGTTTTCAAATGTATAAAATGTAAAAAATCTTTTGAGAATAGCCGATCTACAAGCTTTTAGATCGGCTATTTTCAAATGGCTGAAGTGGTTACTGTATTGTAATAATAATCAAAATCTACAAAGTAACTAGTAACAAATAATTTTAGTGGAGTAAAAGTACAATATTTGCCTCTGAGATGTAAGTGGAGTAGAAGTAAAAGTACTGAAAATTGGAAATACTCCAGTAAAGTAAAAAATACCTCAAAATTGTTACTTTCCACCACTGGCATTTAAGTGTATGTTAGTGTTATCTGCTGTGTCCCACCTTATTCACTGACTAATTAAACGCTACAACCCCACGGGACCACAGGGGGGGGGGGTCATTGGATGGAATGAGGGGGGCGTTATGTTTTGTGTTGGCATTTCCTGTGTGCAGATTGAAGTTGGAACAGTTTCCTCACAACAAAAAAAAAAGGGTTTTGGCTCTCATGCATTGAAGGAGGTATGAGCTCGGCTCTGGGCTCCCTAGGCTGGCAGGGGGAGTGTAGTGCCCAGGATCACTTAGACAATTGGCACTGGGTGAAAAAGGGTTGCCAAATCGTAGGATAAAAAATATATAAAAGAGTTTTAAATATAAATACGTTTCAACGTATCATCCCTGCTGTGTCAAAGCCTATAAAAGTGCTGTCTTAACTAACAGAGTGAGATGAATACATTTTTTTTGCAATTATTGCAGCGCAAGAGGGATTGGGACATCCTTAATCATCGGTACCGTTACTATGGAGACCTTCCCACGCCCCAGAGGAACAGTAAAGCCCCATTTTATACCGATGGGCCGATCTACAAGCTCAGAACACGTGGCAATGCGAGGCATTCTGAGCTTGTAGATCGGAGACACCTTCTTCGTGTGACTAAGTAGGCTATAAATCATGCATAAGGGGGGAGGTTCCCCACCCACATGAGGCCTTGCCTCTGAGGTTTGTAAACACTAACTGTGTGTCACAGTTCCAGTGAGCAATGGGACCAGCCAGGGGAGGGGGGGGGAATGTTTTTCGTCAATCTCTCCCATTAATCTCTATGTCGTCTCTGTCGGGTGGAAACCTCATACATGTCCAAAACTGTTACTTTGCAGGATTCAAATTCCAAAACAGCAAAAGTAGCTACTTTTGTGCAGTTGTGTAAAGTAACTAAGTACATTTACTCAAGTACTGTACTTAAGTACACTTTTGTGTAATTTGTGCTTTGGAGTATTTATTTCCCATTTTCAATACTTTTACTTCTACCCCACTACATCTCAGAGGCAAATATTGTACTTTTATTCCACTACAATTATTTGAAAACTTTAGTTACTAGTTACTTTGTAGATATAAATTGTTATATTATAAAACACACATTAACCACTTTAGCCCTATTTTATACATAGGCTATTTGAAAATAGCCGATCTACAAGCTCACAATGCGTCGCATGGCGACGCATTGTGAGCTTGTAGATCTGCTATTTTCAAACATTTTAGTAATTTACTTTTGGTACTTTAAGTATATTTTGATGCCAATACTTTTGTACTTTTACTCAAGTAACATTTTGAACACATGCCTTTTACTTGTAACAGAGTGCTTCTACATTGTGGTACTTTTTCCACCACTGCTTTTGTGTGACGCTCTATGATCAAGTAGCGTATTGATTTACTACAAAACCCCAAAAGTTTAATTATGGAGATAAGAGGTTTCTCTGCCCGACAACAACGACATAAAGTGTGTCAAAACCACCTTTGATTAATCAAGAGCTTCATCTCTCCGTGCCTCTGGCCTTTTATTTGTGCATCTGTTGAATAGCTTGCCAAGTAAAACAGACTAGGAGGAGTGGATCAAAGCTATAGCCTACTGCTCAGGTTAATCTGTTTTAAGCATGCTGATTGCTTGCTTCTTTACGTGGGTGTATGTGGTAACAGTTACGAAGTGCCATACAGTGCATTGCAACATCTCATTTTAAAGGTCCATTAAGTCAGTGGTTCTCAAACTTTTTCATGTCAATTGACACTTATTAGCCCACGGACCCCCATTTGAAAAGATATGCCAGGGAGGGACCCCCATAAGAGAAGATTTTCAGGGCTCTAGCAGTGATTCTCAACCATTTTCATTTCAAGGACCCCCAGTTTGACATGCGTTAGGCTACGTACAGACCCCCGTTTAATGGCATTTCTATCTCTGGGACCCCAATTTATGTCGTAAAATCAATGTTCATTTAACTCTGAGAGTAACGGGTCCATTTGGTTCCATTTGTACACTCTCAGAGTTACAGACCCATAAGGGTCCATTTGGTTCCTAACTATCCATCATTTAGCTGGGGACCCCCTGGAACTCCCTCAAGGACCCCTGGGGGTCCCCAAAATAAGTGTTTCATAGCTCTATAGTACTGCTATATATTGCTATAGAGTGTTTGTTCAGTAACAGGAGTCTCCCCGTCTCTCCAGCTATGTAGGGATACCAATTTTGTTCAATCAGGAGAGAGAACTCATACAGAACGCAGGATAAACAGTGGTGAAGAAATTAGCAGACAAAATTGGAACTGGAACACTATCAAATTGAAGCTGATAAATGGGTAGCCTACTCTCTACTGATGAAAACTGGCAACTCACATAAAACTGTATTTCCTGTTTACTACGGAGTTGGAGAGACAGGGAGACCATTGTTACTGAACAAACACTCTATAAATGGTAGATGGTGCATTTATATAGCGCTTTTATCCAAAGTGCTTTACATAGATTGTGCATTACATTCACACACACATTCATACACCGATGGCGGAGGAAACCATGCAAGACACCAACCTGCTCATCGGGAGCAATTAGGGGTTCCGCGTCTTGCTCAAGGACACTTCGACACTAACTCTGAGGGAGCCCCCCAGCCCGGGATCAAACTGGGAACCTTGCGGTTTCCAGTTCACTCTACCCCTGAGCCACTGCCGCCCCACTCTATAGCAATGATTACTATCTAACCAGCTTTAATACTGTACAAAACATAACAACTTTTAACACAAACTTATGCCATTGGTTCTCAAAGTGGGGTCCCCTCGAGTTCCAGGGGGTCCCCAGCTAAATGATGGATAGTTAGGAACCAAATGGACCCTTACGGGTCTGTAACTCTGAGAGTGTACAAATGGAACCAAATGGACCCTAACGGGTCCATTTGGTTCCATTTGTACACTCTCAGAGTTAAATTAACATTGATTTTACGATATAAATTGGGGTCCCAGAGACATAAATGCCTTTAAATTGGGGTCCGTAGCCCAATGCATGTCAAACTGGGGGTCCTTCAAATTAAAATGGTTGAGAATCACTGCTAGAGCCCTAAAAATCTTCTCTTATGGGGGTCCCTGGTATATCTTTTCAAAAGGGGTCCGTGGGCTAATAAGTCTCTATAGGCTCAATGCACAGCAGCCATATTAGAACTAAATTGGGCCTCTTCCTTACTTCCTTCACAGGTGTTACCAATGATACTAATGAAGGCTCTGTTCCATTTAGTGTAGCACAGTGGTTCTCAAACTTTTTAATTTCAAGGACACCCGCAACAAGTGTACAAATGGAACGTTGCATTTGTACACTCTCAGAGTTACACATCCGTTATGGGCCATTGAGAACCCCCTCAAGGAACCATGAGGGTCCCTGGACCACACTTTGAGACCCACTGTTGTTTCCAGTGAGCCAACAACAGAGCCTTAATTAGTATCATTGGTAACACCTGTTAAGGAAGTATGAAGAGGCCCAATTTCTATCCAATATGGCTGCTATGCATGCAGCCTATTTGGGGGTCCTCAATCTGGGAACCCAAAGCCAAATGAGAATGAAAAACAGCGCCCTCTGCTGTTTGTACTATCTCAGAATCTGTTCTTGAGAGATTAGGGGGTCCTTGACATGAAAAAGTTTGAGAACCACTGACTTAGGCTACATTACCTTGTGCCCCGCCGTGTTCAGTTCCTTTCAAACATCTAAAAAGAAATGCTCATTGATAACCTCTAGAACCTGAACTATGAAGGAAAGGTCAGAAAATTCAAAACATTTGAAAAGGGACACTTTATTGGGTCTTAAAACATTTTTGATTTTGTTTTATTTTTTTTAACATTCCTTTGTATCATTTATTTGTTGTATCATATTTGATACAAGGGGTATTAAAAGGGGTATTTCAAGTCGGTTTTACTGCCTCCCCCTGGCCAGCCGGGGCGCCTGATGGAGGGGAAAGGAACTGGTTGGAATAACGTGTTCCTTCCACGCGCTACGTCCAACCAGGGAAACTCTCCCCTGTCAGGTGATAAGAAGGTCAGTTAGCTCTCATGCATTGAAGGAGGCATGAGCTCGGCCCTGGCCTCCCTAGGTTGGCAGAGGGAGTGTAGTGCCCAGGATTACATAGAGATTGGCACTGGGTGTAAAAAATAGGGTTACAAAATCGTGGGATAAAATTTTGGAAAAAAAAAAAAATCAAGTCGGTTTTAACATTACAAAAAAGAAAAAAAATCTTTTAGACCTGTAGTATCAAATATGATACAAATCGTAAAGGACTATAGACCTGTAGTATCAAATATGATACAAACACTTTTGACATCATAAAAAACAAACTCAAATGCTAAATTTTGAGAGCTCATAAGTGCATTCAAGTTATCCAACACTTATTTCAAAATATTAGTAAAGATATACTAGGAAAACATACCCGAACTGCTTAAAAAATAATTGTTTGTTAGTAGTGCATCAACCTCTCCTGTTTAGTTGATGGCAGCCATTTTGGGTCAGACCACCTGAGGCTCTGTAAGTGGGGAAGTGGGGATGTGTCAGATATGATACAACAGGTTCTTGGTCCAAGTATTCCTTACACTGATTTATTAAAAAATCAGTGTAATGTGTGTATCATATATGATACGTTTGGCGTTATAGGGTTAAAACTATATGTTTTGTGGACCAGATTGATATGATCTAGAAATATCGATCTAACCAGTCAAATTAATATAGTGATGTCTTTTTGGGCCTGTACTTCAGTCTTTTAAACATGCTTTTTGTAACTCTACTATACTTTCCCTACCAAGGCCATGTAGCTGGCTCCATATTTGCTATCTGGTGCCAGCTCCATATGTTCCCAATCTGTAAAAACATGTCTTGGTCAACGCTTTGTGATTAAATGTCAAATGACCTGTATCTGTGTAAGATGACCTGTATGACCGGGATATTGTCACTAATTTACTCTGTCAGCTGTCACCCTGTCACAGATAAACCTGCCACATGTCCTATGATATCGAAGGAATAACTTGTTTATGGAACCAAAAGTTGTACACAAGGACACTATAAGATGAACAACAACTTATTATGATGACACCCTGATGCCTGGCAGCTCATCAGATAT
>NC_137619.1:47246557-47276557 GCF_963280865.1 Gymnoscopelus braueri | reverse complement strand
ATGTAGTACATTTTCAGGTAGGTGACAAAATGTAAGCCAATCAGGAGAGAGCACTGAAAATGCATTTTCTGTTTAATAAAGAGCTGGAGAGACATGGCAGACTCCTTTTACTGAACAAACACTCTATAGCAATGAGTACTATCAGAATATAGAGATATGTAACACTTATTTTAACCAAAGTAAATCAATTACCCTACCTTTAAGCAGGAAGATCACTAATATTATTGTTTCACAGACAATTTGGTAGCTTCATAATGAGCTCATTTGTTTTTCAGTGTACAGATGGATATGAGTATGACCCAGTGCGGCAGCAGTGTAGAGGTGAGAACAATGGGGCTTTCTGTGTTGTCCTTAATGCATAATGCATAATGACTTTGATATTAGATATCTATGACACTTATTTTGTGTGTTTTTTGGAGTCACAAGATCCCCCACTTCTTTTCATTTCTTTCTTTCTTTCTTTCTTTCTTTCTTTCTTTCTTTCTTTCTTTCTTTCTTTCTTTCTTTCTTTCTTTCTTTCTTTCTTTCTTTCTTTCTTTCTTTCTTTCTTTCCTTCCTTCCTTCCTTCCTTCCTTCCTTCCTTCCTTCCTTCCTTCCTTCCTTCCTTCCTTCCTTCCTTCCTTCCTTCCTTCCTTCCCTCCCTCCCTCCCTCCCTCCCTTCTTCCCTTCCATCTCTGTCCTTTCCTTGTCTCCTCCTCATGCCGTTCTCTTGTCACGTCAGACATTGATGAGTGTGCCATAGTGGACGACGCCTGCAAGGGGGGCATGAAGTGCATCAACCACTTCGGCGGGTACCTGTGCCTCCCCCAGAACGCCCAGATCTTCGTGGACCAGCAGGTGGCGGCGCCGGACCCCGTGCCGCCCATCGCCCCCGCCCAACCCAGCCGTACGCCGCGCCCCGGCGTCCCCAGGCCCATACGCTGCACCCCGGGATTCACCGCCGATGAGCAAAACTTCTGCAGAGGTAAGAGCATCCGTTTAATAGGCTCTATGCACAGCAGGCAGCAGCCTCACTTCCTTCACAGGTGTTACCAGTGATACTAATGAAGGCTCTGTTCCATTTAGTGTAGCACAGTGGTTTCCACGACTCCCATAACTCTGAGAGTGTACAAATGGAACCAAATGGACCCTTACGGGTCCATTTGGTTCCATTTGTACACTCTCAGAGTTACACACCCGTAAGGGGCCATTTGGAAGCCCATGAGGGTCCCTGGACCCAAACTTTAGACCCACTGGTGTAGCAGTGGGAGTGTTTCCAGTGAGCCAACATGCACAATATCAGCACCCTGACTCTGTTTGACCAGAATGGAACAGAGCCTTCATCAGTATCATTGGCAACACCTGTGAATGTCTTCACAATATGGCTGCTGTGCATAGGGTGCATTAATACATCCAAACCCATATTTAGAACCAATAATGGACTTAACCGGAGTTCCTCAGGGCTCTATGCTAGTGTATTTTCTGTTTTCTGTTATTGTTGGGAAGCTTGCCAACCCCTTTTCTCCCCAATTTAGTAGTTATGATTCCTCAGCACTCACATTTCTGTGTTGTCACTGCTGTCGTATCCTACTGACTCACCTGCCAGTGAGGAGCCCCCACCGGGAGGACGTAGAGCCTTCGTCCTATACTCCTCCCGCCCAACACTCCCTGCTGACAGGTGCCGCCCCCCCCCCCCCCCCCCCCCAGAGTACGTGCAATGACTATTATCCCCCCTAACCCTGCCCCCCCCCCCCGAAAACACGGGGCTCGACAAAGCCAGATGCACCACGGAGGGTTTCGAACCCACAACCTCCGCGGTGGTGGGCAGGCACCACCCGAGCACGACTTAACCTTTCTTATGTAGGTTCATTGACCAATCAAGAAGCAGATAAAAACAATATATAAATAATTGTTTTATTTCTTCATGCGTTCTGGAAAGTTTCAGGTTATGGAAGGTTCTAGGTTTTACTTGGCTTTGCAGTGGAAGAGATCCATTTGACTAGTAGTAGCTACGGTTCTACCCAGAGTTGATTTTGACAGCAAATTTTGATTTAACATGTATTTTGTCGGTGCCTTGATGGCGTCGTAATGGCTGATTTTACACTTGGTTGCATGCTGAAAATAGCCGATCTACAAGCTCACAACGAGTCGCAGCGCGACGCGTTATGAGCTCGTAGATCTGCTATTTTCAGAGCGCAACACCCGAGCGCAACCAAACATAAAATGACTTTTCTTAGAGTTCTACTGGATCTCTTCTCCACTAGTCCCTCCCTAACATTTTAGTCTAGTTTTTATTTGTTGACGAAAGTGTCAGTATATTTAGTCATCATAGCTAAGTTTTTATTTTGTTTTTATCTCGTTTTCGTCAGTGAAAAAAGGTAGTCGATGAACATTTTTCGTCATAGTTTTAGTCGACGAAATCAACACTGGCTCTACCTTCCCCTTCGCTTCATCCAGGGCTCTACAAAACCCTCAAACACTAGCATTAAAGAGCCTTTTTTCATGATGCGCCAACGCGTGCAGTTAATCTCACACCCAACGCTGTAGCATAGCACTTTGTGTTTTTTGCAAACAGGGACTTGTTATGTAGTATTCACTTAATAATAATAAACCATGAAACGGCCATGAGCTCTGCCTAAGCAGCAGTCAACACAAGTTAAACCACACAGAGCTGCCAGGTGTGTTGAACGCCACTCAGCTGCTTTTCTGTCCACATCTTGTACCACATTAACCCCTGGCATCTCTGGTTTAGTAGCTCTGCCACAGGGTTCTTGTAATATACTGTAGGTACAAAGAGAAGTCCAACGGGTTGGTCTGCACGCATTTATTATTTTGCAGGGGTGACTGACATTCCGACTTGCATCTTCCTCACAGAGTCAAAGAGAACAATGGAGAGAGGGGGGTCTTGTAATATCTTGTAACAATAACCTGAAACTCTCTAGAACCGTGAAGGTCTGTGTTTACGTTTCGTTTCTATTATAACCAAAACTACAAAGGGAGGTACGCCATGAAAACAAAACTCATGAAGGAAGCGAAAATAGCTGAGCTACAACTTATATGCAGTATTAGCACTCTGGTTTAGTAGACAAATTGGGTTCTGAGAACCTTATCTGAAACAGAGCTGTATAGCGTATGGGAACAAACCCAGAAACCGTTGAAATATGTTTTCATGGCACGGCACAGCACGGCTCACATGGTTCTTGTGGTTTAAAAGAGCCATAACATATAGCCATCTTATACTTGCTATTCGCTGGGCCTGACACTCTCGTGTTTGTGGTAGCAGTAAGGCTGTGTGGGTGTGTTCTTGTGGTCGAGAGAGCGCCTTTGATCTTTTCAACAGGGGGGAGTGGTTCAAAGATTCTCTCTCTCTCTCTCTCTCTCTCTTGCTATCACATATGTGTACACACACACACACACGCACACACACACACACACACACACACACACACACACACACGCACACGCACACGCACACACGCACAAAAGCACAAATCTTTTGTTGCTTTGTGCCAGATGTTCCTTGGAGAAGCTCTGTGCCTGCATCCCGTGTAGGTTTCTGTCGCTGTCAGGTGGAAACCTTCTATGTCCAAAACCGTTCCTTTTTTTATTGTTATTTTCAAATAGTGAAAATAGCAGGTTGCGATGCGCCGTTCTGTGAGCGGCTTTTGTGTGGCACTCTTGAATGGTGAAGTGAAGGGCATTCATTTACAGGGGGAAAAAATTGAAATATGGAGATATGATGTTTCGCATAAGAGTCTGAAGAGGTCGGAAGAACAAAAGTATATCGTCTCTGTCGGGTGGAAACCTCATATGTCCAAAACTGTTACTTTTCAGGATTCAAATTCAAAAGCATCAAAAGTAGCAGATCAACAAGCTTGACTTCGAGCTTGTAGATCTGCTACTTTTGATTGCTTTTGTGTGACGCTCTAGTGTGATCAAGTAGGGCCGCTAATGTACGGGAAAAAAAACACAAAAAGCTAGAATATGGAGATAGGAGGTTTCTGCCCCGACAACAGCGATATTTACAGAGTCGGGTCAATAAATGTACAGCAATGTAATGCAAGACATAATTACCTTTACTCCAGTGTGTGCCCGACAGTCATGCCAATTAGCGTGGAACTCTGCAGTGGTTTGTTGCGCGCTGAGATTTGTGGCCACAGGGCTGCAATGAAAGTAACACGTTTGATGGGACACCTGGGGCTAAACAATGCGTAAGGTGCTTTATGTGTTTTTCTTCTATTTTTTCTGAATGGAGACCCATGGCGCTTCTCTTTCCTCCAATTAGCTTTTATTAGAGTGTAAAACATGGCAGCATATCAGCGTAAGTAACCACATGAGCACGCTGGCATGCCAGCAAGTGCTGTGGAAAGTAACTAAGTACATTGACTCAAGTACTGCACTTAAGTGCAATTTTTAAGTACTTTTACTCTACTTGTTCCATTTGTCAACACTTTGTACGATCTGCTCCACTACATCTCAGATATTGTACTTTTTTACTCCACTAAGTATTTAAAAAGTTTAGTTTCAAGTCATTTTATTTAGTTACCGTTACAAAATAAATATGAACCAAATAAGCCCTATTTTATACTTTGTTTGTTCGAAAATAGCGTTTCTACAAGCTCACAATGCATGTGTCATGATACAATACGATGTGAGCTTGTAGAGCTTCTATTTTTGAAAAGATTTGGAAAGAAATTGAAAACAAATAGTGAAATGGGCCATTCATAATGAGTACTTTCATTTGGTATTGTAAGTAAAAAATACTTTTGTACTTTTACTCAAGTACATTTTGAATACGGGACTTTTACTGTTCACTGCATGTGAACAGGCCTAATACTTATCCCTCGGCTGGCATCGTGTGATTTCAACGTGCGGGTTAAAAACAAAGGTAGACTGTTGTCAAGTAAGTCCTCTTACTTTGGAATTAACAGTTGTTTAAAAATGTTTAGCGTGTCTTTGCGTTGGCATTTAAAACGTGGGTGTCTATTTCTGCCGGCACAGTGATATTATCTTTGTTTACAACACTCCCTACTTTCTCCCTCATTACCCCTCGCTTGATACAATGAGCCAATTGTTCTTGAAAGGGGAATTGTCCTGTTTCCTCTCTCTCTCTTTCTCTCTCTCTCTCTCTCTCTTTTCTCTCTCTCTCTCTCTCTCTCTCTCTCTCTCTCTCTCTCTCTCTCTCTCTCTCTCTCTCTCTCTGGTCTGTGGCTTGTTTTGCACAGCGAGGCTGGCTCACTCAGGGATCTCCCATCATCATCCAGCCAGCGTTCAAAGCGCGGGGAAAACCTCAGTGTATCAAATAGTGCTTACCTCAGGCTCACTATAGCTGCTAACTCACCACTCTGAGGAGGATGTCGGGGGGACAGGGACTGCAGAGTCAGGTAGACTAGACTAGAGAGAGAGAGGGGAGGATGAAAGTGCTGACGTGGGATGAATTTAACCATAATACTAGCACAAGAGGACGTCATGGTTTGTGACCGGTACAGCTGGGAGTCAGTCTGCTGACTGTTCTGTAATATACAGTGGTTCTCAAAGTGCCCCCCCCCCCCAGCCAAATGAGTGCGATTTTTAGGACCTTACGGGTCTGTACCTCTGAGAGTGTATGAATGGAATCAAATGGACCCTAATGGGTCCATATAAAAAAACTAGAAAACTAAAAACTAAACAAAAAACAAGGTTTAAAATATAGATTTGGTCTTCTCCAGTTAAACTTTGCTTTAAGATGTCTTTCAAAGGTAACCTTAACGCTCGGTGCAGCAACCTAGTTGGACTCTTTTTTTTCTTCTCACGGAACGCTCGGTCGGTACAAGCGGTCCGCTGGGTGAGAACAGACTACAGCCCCTATATATATATATATATATATATATATATATATATAGGAACTAGTTAGCAAAAACTGTTAAATGACTGAGTGGCTCAAGCGTACACGAGAGGCACCGCCGAGCGCGCTTAGGCAAGCGAGTTGCTGGGGCGAGCGTTGCAAATCCCGCTTCTGCTGACTCAGCGCTGTTCGTGTTACGTCCCAATAGGGACAGAATCATAAATCATCACCCACCCACCCTATTCTCCGTACCCCCGAGACGTCAAACTTGGCCAAGTAAGATCTGGTGGCCAGAAATACCCGGTGGGTCCGACCGTTCCGAGGTCGCCGGATTTGACCGGGTCCGACTAGATTGTTGTACTGAGGGTTCTTCTATTGGCCAGAAAGGCACCACGGTCCCTTCCGCTGTAAACTTGAACTTCAGCCTAAGCGTGTGTTGTTGTAGTGACACACTGGACAGTTTGTCACCCATTCCTGACTGAGTGGCCACCGCTGGTGGAAAGCAACTAAGTACACTTACTTAAAAACTGTACTTGATTACACTTTTGAGGTACTTTTACTTTACTTTAGTATGTACATTTTTCAATATTTTAGACTTGTATTTCAGTGGCAAATGTACTTTTTCACTTCACTGCAATTATTTATTATTTGAAAACTTTAGTTACAAGCTACAACTATTATCAAATAAATTTGACACATTTATAAAGATTTTTACTTTGGTACTGTAAGTATATGTTGATGCCAAATACTTTTGTACTTTTACTCGAGTCAAATGTCGAATACAGGCTTGTAACAGAGTATTGTGGTATTGTGGTATTGCTACTTTTACTTACGTAAAAAAAACAAATAACACTGCAGTAAGCTCCCTTCCGCTTTAAACTTGAACTTAAGCCTGAGCGCGTGTTATTCTAGTGACACATCTGGGACAGGGAGTTTGTCACCCGTTCCTGAGGACACACACACACACACACACCACACGCACACACACACACGTGCGCGCGCACACGCACACACAGACTTTGAACGTTTGCAGTGTGTTTGACAACTTAATGATGATTTGCCTTTCCATGACCTCTTCTACCCTTAGAAAAAAAATACACACACACACACACACACACACGCGCACACACCGTTCACGTACTAGAGCCCGGTTTACTGTACACTTTTGTGGTACTGCGGAGCGTAAGAATGAGGCACGCTTACAGTAAAAAAGGTGCTTGTTGTACATGTAGCCCTGCCTGGGCTCTGTGTGTTTTCAAGCTGATGTCATTCTTTTCTCCCACACATGAGGCTCGTTCATCAAATAACAAATCAATCATTTAACCCATTAAGACCGGAGGCCGATTCTACGAACGCCTTCTAAAACAGTAGTTCTCACACTTTCAAGATTGTTCAAAAAAATTCTAAAATAGCAGATGTACAAGCTCGTGCCGCGCCGTGAGCTTGTACATCTGCTATTTTTGAAAAGCCAACGCAAAAAAAAACTAAAATTACACAGCTGCTTTCCCGGTTTTAATGAGTTAGAGGCCGATGAAAAAAAGATGGAAAGCGGATATTTTACGACGCTCGTTTGGAGTACACCCTCACCTTTGTAAAAGCTAAGTGTACTGCTCAGCTTGGGGACTTAGGACGTCCGACGTTGGCCAAGTACAATGAATCATCCCTCTGTTTTATGGGGCGGGAGGGGGGGTGCTTGTTATTTTCATAACACAAGAGTTAAGTCCTGGGGTTTACATGCTTTAAAACCTTATACCGTTGACCCCGGAGTCCCCCAGGGATCTGTACTAGGCCCCCCTCCCCCCTCTCCTGTTTTCACTCTACACTAAATCAGATTGTTCTCAAACCTTTTTTCAAGTCAAGGACCCCCAAATTGATATGTATTTGGCCAGCGGACCCCCATCTGAAAATGATTTGTGTCAGGGACCCCCAGAAGAGAAGATTTATGTAAAAAAATTAATCAAAATTTTCAAACACTTTGGATAAATGGATAAAGTGGTTAAAATGATTGTGATGCTACATTAACTACTTTGGCTGGGGACCCCCTGGAACCCCCCCCCCCCAAGGAGCCCTGGGGGTCCCCGGATCCCACTTTGAGAACCAATGGCTTAAAACCTTATACTGTCGACCGGAATCAACCAGGTATCTACACTAAGCCCGCTCCTGTTTTCGCTCTTCACTAAAAACACTCTTCGACAAAACATTGCTGATCTACAAGCGCACTAGACTGCCCTAGCGTGTCTGATATCATGTCTAGACGGGCGGGTTCAAAATCTGCGGAGAAAAATCCGCCGGATCCTATTGGTTCACCGATCTGTCCGTCAGCCCCCGCCCCGCCCCGCCCCGCCCCGCGCCCCTCCTCCTCCCCAATGTGTAGCATTGAGAGCCCTGACGTCACAACATTTGGAGCGACGCCCACTGCACTCTGGTTGGTTGGGGACATGAAACACTTCCTATACCCGGAACATCGACTGGTTGGTCCAGGCTTTTATTTTTTAGCAAAAATAAAAAATAAAAGCCTGGAGATCGAGGCTACAAGCGCACTGGCCCATCATATTGTGATGCACTGTGAGCTTCTAGGTCTGGAATATTCACTGTATGTTTGCGCCCAGAATAGGGACGCTTAGGGTTCATGTGGTTCTAAGTCCTGGGTTTGCATACTTAAGCTTCAGTCTTTGCCATACGATACATACACTTCCACCCTGTCAGTGGTGTAAAGTAACTAAGTACATGTACTTTCAAGTACTGTACGTAAGTACACTTTTGAGGAATGTTTACTTTACTGGAGTATTTCCCATTTTCAATACAAATATTGTACTTTTACTCCACCACAATTATGTGACAGCTTTAGTTACTAGTTACTTTGCAGATTTGGATTATTATCACAAAACATTCATTAACCACTTCAGCCCTATATAGATTTCGGCCATTTGAAAATAGCCGCTCTACAAGCTCACAATGCGTCGCGCTGCGACGCATTGTGAGCTTGTAGATCTGCTATTTTCAAAAGATGTTTTACACATTTAGAACTTTCAGACATTCTGCACGATGAGTACTTTTACTTTTGGTACTTTTAAGTATATTTTGATGCCAATACATTCGTACTTTTTACTCAAGTAAATTTTGATTACCGGACTTTTACTTGTAAACAGAGTATTTCTATGCTGCAGTATTGATACTTTTACTTAAGTTTTTGTATTTGAGTACTTTTTCCACCACTGCACCCTGTGTGGTAGAGGCTGCCTGTGTAGAGAGAGGCTATCTGGGCAAACAGAATGTCCCCGTTTCACCTCTCTCCCCCTATCTATGTGTCGGAAGTGTCCCTGAGCTGAGCCAGACACGTATGTATAGACCCCCGGCCCTAACTGCTCCCCCGGTGCTGTATTAATAGCACTGCTCCTTATAGTTATGTAGGTTTAACCTATTAAGACCCAGTGGTGTAAAGTACCTATTAAGTACATTTACTCAAGTACTGTACTTAAGTACAATTCTGAGGTATTTGTTTTTTACTTTGGAGCATTTCCAATTTTCAGTACTTTTATTTCTACTCCACTGCATCTCAGAGGCAAATATTGAGCTTTTACTCCACTAAATTTTTTTACAACTTTAGTATCTAGTGAACTCTCCATTTAAGATCAGCTCAAGACGCAGCGAGAAAGAAACATCTCATTGAAAGGAGAGATGTCCAAGTGCATGCATGGCCGTCATAATCACTGTAGCCTCTGTCTAATTATGTGACTGTCTCATGTCCAAATCTGTTATCTCTTGACAAACCAACAAATGTTCACATTCTCAGTTTCCTATTATTGAAGCATCTCCCCCGTCGATCTATCTCAGCGCAACAAGTAGAAACACATCGGTATGTTTCACAAATTTGCTCAGTGCTGCTACCGCTGCCCAAAAATATTTGATCTCCTAGCAAAAATCGGTCACTGCGTGGCACGTCGTATGCTTGTAGATCAGATACTGTATGTTTGCGCAGCTTAAGTGAAAGTGAAAGTAAGAGGGAGGAAGAGAACCCACTCCATTTGTTTCACCTCTAAGCTACAGTACGGGGAAAAACAGCTGTAAAAAATGTCATTCGGTTAATGAAGGAATAAGGCTTTGAAATGCCACCTAAATTGTGAGTGGAACATTAGTCTTTCAGATCGGATGGACTTAAAATAAATAAAATAGCGATTGCGCATAAGATGGTGGCGTTATGACTTAATTACCACATAAGCCGTGGAAATAAGACGTGCATAATAGGGCCCCCTGTGAGTGAGACATGACCTTTGACACGATCTAAATGTCTCAATAGAAGAGCAGGCAGGAGACAAAATACAACCACTCCAGTTGTATACATTATATTGTATTAACATACTCTACCATACAGATTGGACACAATTACATTTAATTATTTAAAAAAAAAGTTACATAGTGCCGCTTTAAGACACACCTGTATTCATGACAAAAATAGCAGATTTTTTTTTATCCCACGGTTTTTGTAACCCATTTTTTCACCCAGTGCCAATTGCCTAAGCTGTAATCCTGGGCGCCACTCTCCCTCTGCCAGCCTGGGGAGAGCCCCGACCTGAGCTCATACTTCCTTCAGTGCATGAGGAGTGAGCAGGCCGCTTCTTATCACCTGACAGCGGGGACTTTCCCCGGTAGGACGTATAGCGCGTGGAAGGAACACGTTATTCCAACCCAGTTCCTTTCCCCTCCATCAGGCGCCCCGGCTGACCAGGGGGAGGCAGTATAGAGACCAGGATTACTGCATGTTTTTTGTGAGGGTACCTACTACCTACCCTAGGGGACACGGGGAGAACATGCAAACTCCGCACAGAGAGGCCCTTTCGCCAACCCCAGGATCTGCTACTTTTGATGTGTTTGTGTGAGGCTGTAGGATGATCAAGTAGGGCATTAATTCACGAAAAAACACAAAAAGTTAGAATACGGAGATAAGAGGTTTCTGCCTGACAGCGACTGTAAATGTATTAGTTTATAGAATTTGCCACCATATATATATATATACTTTGGCTATTCAAAAATAGCAGATATACAAGCTCATAGCGCGGCACCGAGTGCCGCGCTATGAGCTTGTAGATCTGCTATTTTAGAAAAATCGTGATAAAAAAAAGAAATGTTACATCATTTGTTCACTTTTTTAGTTTTTAGTTTTTAGTAAATAAGAAAAAAAAGAAAAAAAAAACTTTGTATAGTTGCACCGTACATGTTGCAACAACAATAGTGTGGTCGCAAACTCTCCAGGCACACCTGGGCTTGCCTCACGGCACACACACACAGAGCGCGCTGCGCTGCCCTGCCTGTGTGTGTGTGTGTGTGGTGACAAGAGAGAGAACCTGCCGGGTACTTTTCCACACCAGAGTCCTCTCTCCAGTACAAAGCAATTACATTTTTCCGTGCAGATGCAATGCACTGGGGAGGCATAACTCTGGAATGCCAGAGAGTTGCTTGTTTTCTTTCCGTTTGCTCCCATCTTTTGTGATGGGAGGAATTACTCACCTCCTCACTTGACAGATAAGCGGTCGGATCGATGTGTGGTCCTCCGCGGCAGGAATGCAGGTCGGCATGGCGATGGGGCTGGGGAGACAGCGGGCGGTGTTGTTGCCGTGTCCGCCATTGCTTTGTTGTTTTATTACTGTGAAGTTGCTTATAAATATTGGTAGTTGGCGGTTTCCGTTTGTTTTTGTTTTTTTTGGGGAGGGGGGGGGCTTGTTTCTGATGTGCAGTTTCTTATTTGATCTAATGTTGATTAAATCTCAAAGATTTTCAGGTCAAGGACCCCCAAATGTATTTGTCCGTGGACCCCCATCTGTAAAAAAAAATATTGTGCCAGGGACAACCCCCCCCCCACACACACACACACACACACATACAAGACTTGTGTACTTATTCAAAATGTTTAAAAAATATTCCAAATATCTGTGTGTGTGCGTGCGTGCGTGCGTGCGTGCGTGCGTGCGTGCGTGCGTGCGTGCGTGCGTGCGTGCGTGCGTGCGTGCGTGCGTGCGTGCGTGCGTGCGTGCGTGCGCGTGCTCGCGTGGCCCAAGTCGCTTCTTTTTTTAGCTTGTTTTTGTAGACCTGGACCGCTTGTTTCTCTTGCCAGATCTGGAAACCCTGGAGAGTGGGGACCGCATCATATATTGACCTGCAAAAAAATCTACACGGGGTTTGACGGGTCCGCTTGGTCTCGTCCCGACGATTAATGTTAGGAGGACTTATTGCTCTGCTACCAGCATGCTGGCTGTTAGTCCACACAGACCGCAGAAACCTCTTATCTCCATATTCAAACTCTTTGTGTTTTTTTCCTAAATGCACGCCCTACTTGATCACACGAAAGCATCAAAAGTAGCAGATCTACAAGCTCGAAACGCGGCGCCAAGCGACGCGTTCTGAGCTTGTAGATCTGCTACTTTTGCTATTTATTTTTTTTATCCTGAAGAGTAACAGTTTTAGACATACGTGTATGAGGTTTCCACCCGACAGAGACGATATATTACTTCCCTCAATATAAAAATGCCCTACTGTGGCAAAATAAATGGCAAAAATGGACGATCTACAAGCTCACAATGCATCACATTGCGGTGCCTTGTGAGCTTTTATTTTATTCAAAAAATATATATTTTCAGATTTTTTATTATCTTACAGAACAAAATACATCCATCAGAAATCTTCTCCTCAAATATCACATGTTTAAATATTCACATACTGTATACAGATTTTATTTTATTTTAAACAAAGCAAAAAGGAAAGAAACATAATATCAACATCAAACAACATAGGTATTTATTTTATTCATTAGGCCTACTGTAAAAAAAAATCTAGGAGGTGCCAAGGAGTTTATTTTTCTTCTAACCTTATCAAGAGTACGAGCCCAGTGAGCTTGTAGATCTGCTATTTTTAGCTAGTTCTGAATTTCTTTGCAAGTGAAAGGTGCGTTTTTGCAAGTGAAAGGTGGGTTTTATAAATAATGTAGAGATTAATAGTTTTTTGCCATACAAGGTTTCCAGCCGACAACAGACGATTTGTAAAGATGTCATCATGGCGTTCAGCAAACGTTTACAGCTTTGCAGGAAATTCCGGCAGATCGTTATCGGTGTTTGCTTCTTCAAAACATCCAGAAGATAAGGGAGGAGGGGGAAAAATGTGTTTGTACCAGTGGTGGAAGAAGTACTCAGATATGTTACTGAAGTAAAGGTAGGAATACCACAATGTAGAAATACTCTGTTACAAGTAAAAGGCCTGTGTTCAAAACGTTACTTGGGTAAAAGTACAAAAGTATTGGCATCAAGATATACTTGAAGTACCAAACGTAAAAGTACTGTTTGAAAATAGCAGATCTACTATTGTAGATCGGCTATTTTGAAGTAGCCTAGGTATAACATAGGGCTTAAGTGGTTAATGTATGTTTTAAAATATAATAATTTATATCTGCAAAGTAACTAAGTTTCAAAATAATTGTAATGGAGTAAAAGTACTATATTTGCTTCTGAGATGTAGTGGAGTAGAAGAAAAGTATTGAAAATTGAAAATACTCCAGTAAAGTAAAAATACCTCAAAATTGTACTTAAGTACAGTACTTGAGTAAATGTACTTAGTTACTTAGTAGTATCAATACTGCAGTGTAGAAATACTCTGTTACAAGTCAAAGTAAAAGTAAGGTATTCCAAATTTACTTGAGTAAAAGTACGAAAGTATTGGTATCAAAATGTGCTTAAAGTACCAAAAGTAAAAGTACTCATTGTGCAGAATGTCCCGTTTCAGTTCAAAATGTATTAAAATCTTTTGAAAATATTTTAATAATAATATACTAAATATTTTCAAATGGCAGAAATGTATATAGGGCTGAAGTGGTTAATGTGTGTTTTGTGATAATAATCTAAATCTGCAAAGTAACTAGTAACTAAAGCTGTCAAATAATTGTAGTGGATTAAAAGTACAATATCTGCCTCTGAGATGTAGTGGAGTAGAAGTAAGTAAGTATTGAAAATGGGACATACTCCAGTGAAGTAAAACATTCCTCAAAAGTGTACTTAAGTACAGTACTTGAGTAAATGTACTTAGTTACTTTACACCACTGGTACAAATGGAACCGAAATGAAAAAGAAAAAGAAGTTTGAGAACCACATTGTGATAAAAGACACAGAGACTGGACATCACAGGAAACGGGATCAAATGCAGATCTTTTTGTTTGATGTTTCCACTCACTCTGAAGTAGAGGCAGACATGGCTGAACGACAACACACCTGGGTCTCACCTTTTAGCCTTGTGAACCCTGTGAACCCTGGGAACACCCACCTGTCTGCCCCCCCCAACCCCCCCTGTCCTGTCCTGTCCTCCACCTGTCTGTCTGTCTGTCTGCTCTGCACCGCCTCTAGAGATCGCTGTATCCCAAACGGTGGGACCCATCTTTGGGTCTGGGACCAATATTTATCGGTCGCGGGTAAATTTGTCCTTTTTTCCGTTTCCTACATAAAAAGAAAAAAAATTAACAAAAATAATCACAACTTTTCATCAATTAAAAACAATTCAGATATTTTTTTCCTAAATATATATGATATATATATATATATGAAATAAAAAAATCTAATAATTTCCGTAAATACATTAAAAAAAAGTTTAAGAAGTAGTGAAAATGGTAGATCTGCAAGATCTGCCAGAGTGTGTGTGTGTGTGTGTGTGTGTGTGTGTGTGTGTGTGTGTGCGTGTGCGTGTGCGTGTGTGTGTCAAACTTTACACTTGATTTTATTACCTTAATAAATATTGTCATAAATACTATATGCTTCCAGTCACTATTTTTTTATTTTTTTTGTCTTCTTTCAATCACCATGATATGCATATTTTTTTTATGGTCCCATTTATTAAAAAAATTATGATAAAGTAGGGTATGTATCTAGGGTTTCTACTGGTTCTACAGAGTGAAGCCCAGCCATCGCTGCGGTTTCAGCCAATAGCATTAATTTCAGACCGGATATTAACCGGATATAGAAAGATGGTGGATTTGAAATCGCTGAAAAATAGGCTTCATTTACGGTCTGTAGAAACCAATGGCGTGACGCTGTCCATATCTTTTCACGGTCTATGGTATTACTGTGCCTGCCTCTGTAGCCTGCCATTGGCTGGTCGCATTACCTCTGTAGTAGCACTCACTGTTATTGCTTGTGGCTCCTCTGTGCTGCTCGTCCAGTGGTGGAAAGTAACTAAGTACATTTACTCGAGTACTGTGCTGTAGCTACTGTAGCCTCGGTGGTACCCAGGCTTTTTTTGTTGTTTAAAAATATAGCTACTGTACAATGCTTCTACTCCACTACATCTCATAGGCAAATATAGTACTTTTTACTCTACTATAATAATAATAATTTGACAGCTTTAGGTACTAGTTCGTTACTAGTTTCAGATTTAAATTCTTATTACAAAACATACATTAACCGCTTATGCCCTATTTTATACTTTGGCTATTCCAAAATATCAGATACTGTATACAAGCTATAAGCTGCATCACCTTTGTTTTCGTGTGTGACAATGTTTGCTTATTATTTTGGTTCTCTTAAGTATACATTGATGATTGCCAATACTTTTGTACTTTTACATGAGTCAAATGTTGAATACAAGCACTTTTACTGGTACTAAACAGAGTATTTCTACATTGTGGTATTTCTACCTTTACTTAAGTAACAAAAATTGGAGTATACATCGTCTCTGTCGGGTGGAAACCTCAGATGTCTGAAGTAGCAGATCTACAAGCTCGAAACGCGTCACTTCGCGCCGCGTTTCGAGCTTGTAGATCTGCTACTTTTGATTGCTTTTGTGTGACGCTGTAGTTATGATCAAGTAGGGCGTTCATTTATGAAATTTTTTTTTTTTTAAGTGCATAGTCCTATTTATAGGTTATTAGTTTCATCATGTGTCTCGCTAGCCAATCACAGTGCTGAATAGAGTCAGCCAATAGAGTCAGCCAATCGCAGTAGGGGTGTACTAATGCTAGGGGTGTACTAATTATGAGCCAATCACAGTACAGCGAAGGGTGTACTAATGAGGTGTCCCAACCCCACTTATAGGGGCGGCTACACCACCCAAAAACACAGAGGTTTTGAATAATGGAGAAAGGAGGTTTCTGCCCCCAACAGCGAGGATATATATTTCTTTCACCGCCTGGTGCCGTCCAGCCCGGTCTGACCTCTGACCTCTGACCTCTCAGTGGAGTGCAGTGGAGGGGAAGCAGCTTTCTGCCCGTTGTGCCCCCTGCCTGCCCTGTGCGTACGCACTTAATGTTGTTGTTATTATTCTCTCTCTCTCTCCCTCTCTCTCTCTCTCTCTCTCTCTCTCTCTCTCTCTCTCTCTCTCTCTCTCTCTCTCTCTCTCTCTCTCTCTCTCTCTCTCTCTCTCTCTCTCTCTCTCTCTCTCTCTCTCTCTTGGTGTGGGTCCAGTAAGGCCCAGCTGCTTCCTACTGTGATGTGCTTACATGTGTGGGATCTTTCCGCTTACCTCATGTCAGGAAGGGCCAACAGGGTTATCGTCACTGGCCCGGGCAGAAACCTCCTATCTCCATGTTCTAACTGTTTGTGTTTTTGTAAATTAACGCCCCTGTACTTGTAGATCTGCTACTTTTGCTATTTTTGAATTTGAATCCTTAAAAGTAACAGTTTTGGACACCCGACAGAGACGATATGCTGTAATGCCCCCCAGTCAGTGGTGGAGAAAGTACTCAAATGTTTTACTTAAGTAAAAGTATCAATACTGCAATGAGAATACTCCGTTGCAAGTAAAAGTCCGGAATTCAAACTTTACTTGAGTAAAAGTGCAAATTTAATGGTATCAAAATGGACTTAAAGTACCAAAAGTAAAAGTACTCATTATGCAGAATGTCCCATTTCAGGTTTTCAAATGTATAAACATCTTTTGAAAATAGCAGATCTACAAGCTCATAATGCGTCGCATCGTGACGCATTGTGAGCTTGTAGATCGGCTATTTTCAAATTGCCAAAATGTATGCAGAGCTGAAGTGGTTAATGTATGTTTTGTAATAATAATCAAAAACAAAGTAACTAGTAACTAACTTTTCAAATAATCGTAGTGGAGTAAAAGTACAATATTTCAATCCGAGATGTAGTGGAGTAGAAGTAAAAATATTGGAAATTAGAAATACTCCAGTAAAGTACAAATAACTTAAGTACAGTACTTGAGTAAATGTACTTAGTTACTTTACACCACTGACAGGAGGCAGTATAAATCACTCAGCTCTGCTCAGCTGTGGGCGGACAGTTCTACTCATGTGGAACTCTGTTTCTGGCTCTCTTGTTCCATTCCCCCGTTTTGGGGATTTTTTTTGTCGTTGGTCGACTTTTCAGCATCATGTTTATACTGTCCTTACAAAGCCCCCAAAGTCCAGTAAAAAACGTATTCATTTTTGTCTCCATTGTTTGGTGCAAGCTCCCTGTTTTTGTTCTTTTTGGGGCTTTTTTATGCCTTTATTTAGAGAGGGATAGGGAAAGTAGGCTGACAATAAATGGGGAGAGAGATGGGGGGGGGGGGTGACACGCAGGGGTGACACGCAGTAAAAGGTCGTCGGGATCGGGACTCGAACCCACGACACGCTGTCAGGCTGGCATCGCAGCCTAGGGTGCCTGGACCGTCACGGCGCGGCCCAGGCCAAGCTCCCTCGGTTCAGTTATTTTCTTATCTCTCAAGACTCTCAGGTGCATTCAGCAACTGTTTTTTCCACACCTTCCAACCGACTGTCTGTAGTAATCTGTTTGGTGTGGAGAGCTACCTTATTTGAAGGGATAGTTCACCCTCAAAATGACTTTTTTTCCCTATCAATTACTCACCCCATGGAGACTTGAATTCATGGATATCTTTTTGTTTTCGTTGCATACCTCAATCATTTGATGACCTGCAGCGGTTCCGGTATAGGAGACACCAAGAGTCTCCTTTGTGTCTCCTACCGGAACCGCTGCCTACCTGTCTAATAGTAATTGATAGAAAATATGTTTTTTTTTTGGGGTGAACTATCCCTTTAAAGGACAACTTTGTTTTTTTACAACCAAGGTTTATGTTTTAGATTGTAATTAAAGTCAATAAAAGATGAGTGTTACATTTTTTAAATTTTCTATAGTTTTAGCAATTTTCGCGATCTTTTTTACAGTGGGTGGCAGAGTGGGCCAGTGGGGGCATTCTGTCCGGTGGCTAAATATGTATTTTTTTACACAATAAATAACCCGGCGTTTTCTTTATTTCTCTTTATTATTATTTACAGTAGCTCTTCTAGCCCCCAATAACTCACATCTGGCCATCAAAGACCACAGGACCTTTTTTATTGTGTAAAACAGGCATATTTAGCCACCGGACAGAATGCCCCCCCGCCCACTGTAAAAAATATCGCGAAAATTGCTAAAACTATAGAAAGCAGTAAATGAAAAAATATATAACACTCGTCCTTTATTTACTTTAATTACAAGCTAAAATATAAAACTTGGTTGTAAAAAAACAAAGTTGTCCTTTAAGGTGCGAAAGAGTGTGGACGAACGCATTGTCAGGTTCGACCACAGTCCACTAAGGGCTGTAACTTCCACAGGTAAAAATCCACGCTGTAGATCCACAGGAAAAGTATCAAATCAAACTTTATTTATACAGCACATTTTCAACGACCAAGGTCGAACCAAAGTGCTGAACAAGAACAAAAAAAAACAAAAAAAAGGCAAACAGAGCAGAAGAAAAACTAATTAAAGCAAAAGAAAATAATTAAAGGAAAGCAAACAAGTTAAACAGATCACAACCAGAATGAAACAAAACAGCATATCAAAGCATACAGCATCAAGGTATATATACACAGCAAGGGTATACGTACATGGTCCAGCAGCGTTAAAGGCCAGAGAGAAAAAAAATGTCTTTAATAGAGATTTAAAAACCTCCAATGACTAAGCAGAGCGAATCAGCCTTCATGATTTTGGGGGGGATAAACCATTACCCCATATACTGTATACAATTAGTGCAATATCACTTATTATATACCCATAACCCCTTTGGCTGGTCAAACGAAACACTTTTTAAATCAGTTTGATTCTTTGCGTAGTTCCTGCTGTTACTTTGGCTTTGGTAGGACAGTGTTCTCTCTCTTTGCTGGGTTCAGGTCTGTCTCTCATTGGCCATGAAAAAGTCATCTAAAGTCAACTAATGTTCTTAGATTAGGTCATCTTGCTTGCACTGAGAAGAAGTATCCACTAGTTCATTTTTGATAGATTATTTTTACTTTCCACAGAGACGTGTGTATGTTTGCGCGCGCGTGTGTGTGTGTGTGTGTGTGTGCGCGTGTGTGCGTGCGTTTGTGCATGCGTGTGTGTGCCAATGGTGGAAGAAGTATTTCTTTAAGAAGTAAAAGTAACAATACTGCAATGTAGAAACATTCTGCTACAAGTAAAATTCATGTACTCAAGATTTACTTGAGTAAAAGTATTGGCATCAACATAATACTTAAAGTACCTAAAGTAAAAAGTACTCATTATGCAGAATGTTCCATTTTAAGTTTTCAAAATGAAAACCTTTTGAAAATAGCCAAAGTATGTATGGAGCTGAAGTGGTTAATTTATGTTTGGAAATAACAATCAAAATCTACAAAGTAACTAGTAACTAAAGTTTACAAATAACTGTAGTGGCGTAAAAAGTACAATATTTGCTTCCGAGATGTAGTGGAGTAGAAGTAAAAGTATTGAAAATCGGAGATACTCCAGTAAAGTAAAAATGCCTCAAAAATGGTACTGTACAAGTACAGTGCTTGAGTAAATGTACTTAGTTTACTTTCCACCACTGGCGTGTGCGCGCGTGCAAGTGTTTGTGTGCGTCGACTCGGATTTCTGGTCAACGTCAAGACTCTTTGTAAACGTGCCTAGAACAAACGCACACAAATCAAACCATCTCAGCTTGAAACGAAGAAGCGTTTTCTTTTTTTTATTTCCGACCAACGAGGAGCGGGTGAGTAATGAGATGAGAATAATTGAAACGGTTAGGAGGACATCTTTGCAATAGTTTGTGAACCATCTCAAATATTCCATCTTTTGTTTGATGTCTGACTCACAGTGGATCGTCCAAAGTAAACCTCATATGTCCAAAACTGTTACTTTTCCAGGGTTCAAATTCAAAAGTAGCAGATCTCCAAGCTCGAAATGCTTCGCGCCGCGTTTCTAGCTTGCGGATCTGCTACTTTTGATGCTTTTGTGTGACACTGTAGGATGATCAAGCAGGTGCGTTGATTGATTGATTGATTGAAATTTGTATTAGGCAAAAGAATGTAAAACAACACAGTTACATTTATAATGCTTTTGTCTAAAAGGTCTGACCAAAAAAGTCCTTGCGGACTTGTTTCCGTTGGGGTCTTTAAGAAAAAAAGTTAAAATGTAGAGATAAGAGGTTTCTGCCCCGACAGCAACGTTATCGAATGGGGCGTCCATGGTCTAATGTAGTGGTTGTCAAACTTTTACATGTCAAGGACCCCCAAAATGATATGTATTTGGCTGCGGACCCTCCCATCTCAAAAGTATTTTGTGCCAGGGATTTTTTTTAAATAGCAGCTCGCACTCGGTGCCGCGCGATGAGCTTGTTGATCTGCTATTTTTGAATAGCCAAAGTATAAAATAAGGTTTAAGTGGTTAAAATGATTGTGACGCTATATTAACTAATTTTGCTGGGGACCCCCTTGTAACGTAACCCCCCACCCCCAAGGACCTCTGGGGGTCCCCGGACCCTACTTTGAGAACCATTGGTCTCTAATGCATGTCAAACTGGGCGTCCTTGAGATCAAAAAGGGTTGAGACCCACTGCTCTCGGAGCTAATAGTCGTGTGACTGTTTTACACTTGTGTGTCGTGTCAGAAGAAATGTCACACCAATAGAACAACACACAGCCTTATTACCCAGCAGGGCAGATATCCAGGTATCGAGGTCTTGATATCACAAGAAGTACTCCGATTTTTTTATTTACATCTAAACTTTCCTCTTCTACCCCGGATTTGAACCCTGGTTTCCTGCGCAAGTGCTGACATTTGCACATTTTTACCATTGAGCTAATAGAGCCTGCCTGCTTGCTCAGGGGATAAATTGAATCTTGTGTCAGATCCTGTGTCTACAGTAGGTGAGACATGACCTTTGACACGATCTACATTTCTCAATAGAAGAGCAGGGAGACAAAATACAACCACACCAATTGTATAAGTTATATTAACATACTCTACCATACAGATTGGACAAAATTACATTTTATTAATTTAAAAAAGGTTACATAGTGCCGCTTTAAGTAAAAGTACACCACAATGTGGAATTCTGTTACAAGTAAAGGGTATGTATTCCAAAATTAGAAATACTGAAGTAAAGTAAAAGTACCTCAAAACTGTATACTTAGGTACAGTACTTGAGTAAATGTGCTTGGTTTACTTCCCCCACCACTGCCACGCAGGGTTAGCCCAGGAAGGAGGGGGGTTGATGATATCAAAGGTCTTCAAGGTTTTAAATAAAGCTAAAAATAAAAATAAAATCATGATCTGGGGCCTGGTGGATGACAGGGGCTGATAAGTTTGATATTGTGAAATATTTTATGGGTTATTAACATCAAACATGCCCACTCCCCCCCCCCCCCCACCCACCCACACACCCCCCCTCCTCCAATAATCAGAGGGGAAACAAGAGATTGTGTCCAAGAACAAGATGACTCCAACTGTTTGTCTGGAACTATTCCCTGCTTTCCACTGCGCTGGTTCAGTGAAAACACACTGTGTGTGCTGCTGATCATTACAACAAGCCCTATCATGTACACTGGTGGCAAGGAACTTAAGTACATTAAGTACTGTGCTTTTTTTGGAGTATTTTTTTACTGGAGTATTTCCATTTTATTTTTGTATAATTTTTTTGTAATACTTCTACTGTACTGTATTTCATAGGCAAATGTTGCACTATTTACTCCACTACAATTACGAGATACTTTGTAGATTTATTATTTATTTCTTTGCCTTTATTGATAGATACAGTAGACTGACAGGAAATGAGGAGATAGAGATGGGGAGTGACACGCGGCAAAGGTCGTCGGGATCGGGAGTCAAACCCGCGACACGCTAGAAGCCTATAGGTGCCCGGACCACTACGCCAGATTTTATACTATTGTCATAAAACATACATTAACCCACTTAAGCCCTATTTTATACTTTGGCTATTTGAAAACAGGCGATCTTCAAGGTCACAGTGCGTCGCGATGTGATGCATTGTGGACTTGTAGATCTGCTATTCTTTTCTGCATCATTGAGTACTTTTGAGTTTGGGATCTTACGTATATTTTGATGTGGTATTGATACTTTTACTTAGAGTAAGTAACAAATCTGAGTAGTTCTTCCTCCAGCACTGATGATTACAACAAGCCCTGTCATGTCAGTCTAAATCTGGAGCAAATAACACATTGTTCTGAGATCTTTCCAAACAACTTTTAGTCCCCGATTTGGACAGACATGCTCCTCCATCGGCACACGCCACAGCCCATGAGCGTGCGCACATAGCTCTGCCCGCGCATGCGCACGTTTAACCGTGCACACGCTCATGTACTGTACTCACAGTATAGTGTACGTATCGTAGATTAAAGCCCTACTTCGTCATACAAGAGTGTCGCACAAAACTAGTGAAAATAGCACATTTACTAGCTCATAACGTGTCGCATCGCAATGCGCGTTGAGCTTTTAGATATACCAATGTAGTGTACATAGGCAGTGGTGTACTGAGTACTGAGTACATTTACTCAAGTACTGTACTTAAGTACAACTTCGAGGTACTTTTACTTCACTATTTCCAATTGTCTATACTTTTATTTCTACTCCACTACATCTCCGAGACAAATATTGTACTTTTACTCCACTACAATTATTTGAAAACTTTAGTTACTAGTTACTTTGCAGATATATATTATGACATTATAAAACATACATTAACCACTTCTATTTTATACCTACCTAGGCTATTTGAAAATAGCCGATCTACAAGCTCACAACGCGTCGCATCGCGACACGTTGTGAGCTTGTAGATCGGCTTGTTTTGTTTGTTTTTTCAAACATTTTAGTACATTTTGATACCAAAACTTGATGTGTATTATGTGTTTATGTGTAACATGTGTATTATGTCGTTTATGTGTAACAGCTCAAACACAATCCCCTTGTAAGGCTTCTGTTTATTTATGTTTAGAGTAATGCAGTATTAGCAGTCACACTGTCCAATACACATTCATGTCCTCTACCATCCGCACACACACACACACACACACACACACACACACACACACACACACACACACACATTTGCGCGCGCACACGCACTTGTACATGTACACGCAAACACACGCACACGCACACACACACGCACACGCACACACACACACACGCACGCACGCACGCACGCACGCGCACACACACACACACACACACACACACACACATGCTTTGAGCTCCCGCCAGCCCTATTGCTCCCCTAACTCCCACAAGTCATTTAGAATTAATCTCCCTGAAAAGCCGGGAGTTTAACTCTGACATCACAGTCACACACACACACACACACACACACACACACACGCGCGCACACACGCACACACACACACACACACACACACACACACATACACACATACACACACACACACACACACACACACACACACACACACACACACACACACACACACACACACACACACACACACACACACACACACAGTAAATCTAGCTTCAAATGAGGAAAAGAGCTTTTTGTTTAAAAAAAAGCCTCCACCCTTTCTCAACATTCTCTCCGTCCATATCTTCCAGTGGAGCGATGTGTCATTCCCCCAGCCGCTCAATATGGACATTCCCACTTTCACTGGAAGGCTGCTCATGCACTGGGTCTCAACGTCGGGTTCGGGGACCCCCTAGGGGTCCTTGAGGGGGGTTCCAGGGGGTCCCCAGCTAAATGTGTTAATATAGCGTCAATCGTCAGTTTAAATAACCGATCTACAAGCTCTCAACAAGAACATTTTGGAATATATTTTAAACACAAATCATGCGTGGGGGCTCCCTGGTACAAACTATTTCCAGATGGGGGTCCCTGGCCAAATGCATATTAATTTGGGGGTTCCTTGGCGTGAAAAAGATTGAGAACCACTGCCACGAGTCATGTACGTTTTATGTCTTCAAGTAGTTGTAATTGTTTGTGGAAAAACCTAACTTCAGACACACAGAGAGAGAGAGAGAGACAGAGAGATGATCATAATCATAGCAAAACAAACTCTCATCGCCTCCCTTGACAAATGATCACTCAATCGGTAGTTCACTGTAAGTAGATCAGTGGTTCTCAAACCTTTTCATGTCAAAGACCCCCAAATTAATATGCATGTGTCCACGGACACACTTATGAAAACATGTTCTGCCAGGGACCACCTTACAAGATTTGTGTTGTTTGTATTTTGAAAAATATTCCAAGATTTTCACACTTTCCAAATAGCCGATGTACTAGTGGTTACATTTTTTATGTTATACAGTAGTAACTCATTTTTCTGGGGACCCCCTGGAACCCCCTCAAGGACCCCTGGGGGTCCCTGGACCACACTTAAAGACGGGGTGCCGTGATTTTCAGTGATCCCCCCCCCCCTAAAACATAATCATCAGGTATTATGGTTACAGTATACTAGGAGGAAGATTTTTTTCAAAAAAGTGTACAGAAATTGTTAAAATTATGTTTTTATGTGGACACGCCTCCAGTTCATTAAGTATACCTGGTTCTCACCTTAGCACCTCCTCCACCACCTTAGCACCACCCACCTGTCCTAGTCCCTCCTCGGGGGAGGGTATATTTTTACTATGTCACTAAAGGGCTGTTTTTCTACACGTTTGACCCTCAAGGTTTCAGCCTCCAGGTAGAAACTCAAAATAGTCAGAGAAGACATAAAACACAATAAAAACACCACCAGGGGGCTTAATGAAGTTCTATCAACCTCATAGACACATGAAAAACAGAAAAAGTGCAAAACCATGGCACCACCTCTTTAAGAGAACCACTGTGTGGAGATCGTTGATGGTAGACTGTGAAGTTTAGGGCATGGGTCTTCAACAGGGGGTCCGGGACCACTTGGGGGTCCTCAGCATTACTAGCCGCCTTGTAAGCTTGTAAATCGTCTATTTTCGAAATAATGTAGAGGTTAGTTTTACTAGACTAGAGGGAGGAAAAGAGAAGACCAATTACAGAGCCAAAGGTCAGGGTGACTAAGTGGTTAAATGTCTGAAAATACAGATAAACATAAACCCAACATATTATTAGAAAAGATGTGCAAACAAACAAACAAACATGAATCTATGATGATAATGCTGTCTATGAAGCTATGAAATCTATGAAAAAGTTTAATCTACAACATAATGTTATGCAGTACTGTATGTAGTGGGGGTTCCCTCTTAATCTCTCTCTCTCTCAGCTAAGGGGTGTTTGGCCTGAAAAACGCTGAAGACCCCTGATTTAGGGTGAAGAAGCACCCCCCCCTTCCCCCAACCAAGCCTGTAGTGATTTTTTATGCTCAGGCTTTCAGAAGGAGGGTGACATGGCACCGTGCAGCTGCCACCAGATATTCCTGTGAATTAAAATATTGGGTTGCATTTACTGTAGCACATGTGCTTTTATTTAGAGCGCTTTAAGGTTTAGAGAAGGGAGTTACTGTACTGTGCTCTGACTTTTCCACATACATACACGCACAGAGTCGCACACGCGCACACACACACACACACACACACGTACACACACACGTACACACACACGTACACACACACTGAGATTCATAAGAAGCTGAGCGTTGTCTTGTTGTTTAAAAGGTGTAAAGGTTAGCCGTTCGAGATGTGATTTCAAATTACTTCAGGTGCCTTAACACAACTATAGTGTCAATCACACCTAGCTGGTTCACTGTGTGTGTGTGTGTGTGTGTGTGTGTGTGTGTGTGTGTGTGTGTGTGTGTGTGTGTGTGTGTGTGTGTGTGTGTGTGTGTGTGTGTGTGTGTGTGTGTGTGTGTGTGTGTGTGTGTGTGTGTGTGTGTGTGTGGTATTGAGAATAGCTGTCTGACACGTTGTTATATGGATGCCCACTGGCTGTCTGTATTTGATGGGTTGTCTGAGACCACCCAGGAGAACTGCTGGTGTGTGTGTGTGTGTGTGTGTGTGTGCGTGTGTGCGTGTGTGCGTGCGTTTGTGTATGAGAGAGAGAGAGAGAGAGAGAGACACACACACACACGCGCACACACGCACGCACGCACGCACGCACGCACGCACGCACGCACGCACGCACGCACGCACGCACGCACGCACGCACGCACGCACGCACGCACGCACGCACGCACGCACGCACGCACGCACGCACGCACGCGCACGCACGCGCACACACACACACACACACACAGAAAGCTATACATGGGGGTGGTTGATGGTGTGGTGAGGTCCAAACGTAAAAAAAGGACAGATGTTCTCAGATGTTCTGCAGGTTGGCCGTGATTTAGAGTGAGTTATTGATGATGCTGTTGTGAAACCATTGATTCGTCGTGGTCCTCTCATTCACAGATTGAACCTGAGGCCAAAGACCATTCTGATCACCTTTAGATAATAAGTCTTGTTTTGAACAGTCATTTTTGAGAAATAAAGCTCCAGTGATTAGCCCCCGAACACCAAGTGGAGGGGTCTGACTATATCATCCTGAAGGGTTTATTTCTTAATTAATGACCAACCGACTGTTCATCATCCTTCTTATTACACGACTACGTAATAAAGAAATTAATGAATTTTTCACAAAATATACCAACACAACCATTTAATAGATTTTAAAAGGATTTCATTGCTATGGTAAAGACCAGTGGTGTAAAGTAACTAAGTACATTTACTCAAGTACTGTACTTTTTGTACAATTTGAGGTATTTTTTTACTTTACTGGAGTATTTCCAATTTTCAATACTTTTAGTTCTACTCCACTACATCTCAGAGTCAAATATTACATTTACTCCACTACAATTATTTGAAAACTTTAGTTACTAGTTACTTTGCAGATATAAATAATTATATAATAAAACATACATACACTTTAGCCCCATTTTATACCCAGGCTATTTGAAAATAGCCGATCTACAAGCTCACAACGTGTCGCATCGCGACGTGTTGTGAGCTTGTAGATCGGCTATTTTCAAACATTTTGTACTTTTACTTTTGGTAATTTAAGTATATTTTGATGCCAATACTTTTGTACTTTTACTCAAGTAACATTTTGAACACATTCCTTATACCAACAAAACAATGTAATAGATTTAAAAAGGATTTCATTGCTTATGGTAAAGACAGTAGTCCATCAAATGATGCCAGGTTTGTCTCAGTGCAACCTGGTCGACTAGCAAACCTTAGCAAGTGTTGATCACATCAATCAATATTCTGCTAATGATTCTGATTATGCTGTTTTCAGAAACATTATTTAGTGTACTGTTTAGCTGTTTAATGACATTGTGCGTTTGTTTACATGGCCGCCATGTTGATTACGGGGGGAAAAAATCAAGTGCCGCATATTGATATTATCCAGGTGCTCAGTCTCTGCCAATAGCAACGCTTTTCATAGCAACGCTCTGTTGTCGAGAAATAACACGCCGCTGAAATGCTGTGATTGACCAATCAGAATCGAGCATTCAGCCAAGCTGTGTAATAAGGTTAGTTGAAAAGACCACCTTGATACGAGGTAACCATGACCGTTCCCACAATGCATCTGTGTATCAGCTGTTCTGTATGTTAGTGGTTCTCAAAGTGTGGTCCGTGGACTCTACGGGTCCTTGAGGGGGTTCCAGGGGGTCGCCAGAAAGATTTGTAAATATATGGTACTGTGTATCATCAAAATCACTTTAACCCTACTTTCGCTGTTTGAAAATAGTCGATCTACAAGCTCTGTTATGAAGAGCTTGTAGAACTTAATTTTCAATATTTTTCTAATGTTTTCAAAACGTTTCAAAATTAGCAGATCTATAAGTGGGCTTGTAGCTCTGCAATTTTTCTAACTTTTTTTCCCCCAGATGGACCCGCAGGTCCATTTGGTTCTGATTGTTATCGGATCGGTACTCGGTATCGACCGATACAAAAGTTATGGGTATCGACAAGGAAAAACTGGTATGGGCACATCTCTAGTGCTGTACAGTGCAGTGCTGTGCTGTGCTCTGTGTGTGTGTGTGTGTGTGTGTGTGTGTGTGTGTGTGTGTGTGTGTGTGTGTGTGTGTGTGTGTGTGTGTGTGTGTGTGTGTGTGTGTGTGTGTGTGTGTGTGTGTGTGTGTGTGTGTGTGTGTGTGTGTGTGTGTGTGTTCTCTGCTTTGTGGTGAACATGATGGAACGTAGATGTGATGGATCTGATCTGCAGTGACTCAGCTGCAGTTTGATGTTTCTAAGATGTTCCTACACCAACATCAAACACCTGATTATCATACCATGACTCACTGGAGCTGGAGAGTACTGAGGGAGACTGGCGCGCGCGTGTGCGTGTGTGTGTGTGTGTGTGGGGTTGTTATTGCTTACCAAATGAACTCTTTCATTTTGTACTGCTGTGTTCTTTCACACTTCTTACATGCACACACACGCGCACGTGCACACGCACACGCACACGCACACGCACACACACACACACACACACACACAACAAGCACACACACCGACACACACACACACACACACACACACACACACACACACACACACACACACACACACACAGATAAGATCTACCAGTTCTCTACCACACCCACTGCTGGAGAACCCCTCGCTTTAATCGGCTGCCGTGTGTGAGTGCATGCGCGCGCGCGCGCGTGCGTGTGCAGGATGAGTGTGCACGTGTGCATGCATGCGTGCGTGCATGCATTCATGCACGTACACATTAAGCGTGTTTAACACCCGTGCAAAGCTGCAGAGCCATCAGGTGAAAACCTTGTATGTCCAAAACCGTTACTTTTTTATTGTTAATAAAAGTAAAATAGTGGAAATATCCCATATGTTGTGAGCTTGTAGATTGGCTGTTGTCACTACTTTAGTGTGACACTTGTATGATGAAGGAGGGCGTTCATCTACAAAGAAAAAGAACATAAAAAGTTGAAACATGGAGACCGACAGCAACGGCATGTGATTGTGACATAGATCAGGGGTCTTCAGGGTTTTTCAGGCCGCGACCCCCCAAAATAAACATATTTGATAAATAAACATACACCCTGACAAGCACTTGGAATTGTAAGTGTTGAGTCATTACATTTTGTTTGACTCAGTTCCTCAGATAAATGTAGGGCAGGGGTCTTCAACAGGGGGTCCGGGACCCCTAGGGGGTCCTCAGAGTTACTACAGGGGGTCCGTCAAATCTTTGTGTGATATATATAGGCCTCACAACGCCTCGCGCTGTGAGGCGCGGCAATTTTTTGGCAAAGACGTGTTTGGTGTAAAGGGAAAAGACAGCAGACCAAGTAAACAAAAAAAGTTTTATCTAAAACACAATTTTATACAATATAGAGGGGGTCCCTGCTTCATTTCTCTCTCAGCTAGGGGGTCCTTTTTTTGAAAACGTTGAAGACCCCTGATGTAGGTGCTTGTAGGTAGGCTATGCTTGCTTGGCTCTTTCTTTGACCATGTTTAACAGTATAGTTCTTTGACTACTTTTTATGCAGAAATTGTATTTTTATCGTTATTTTAAAAATTAAAAAGGTAGAAAAAGAAGAGGTATTAAAAAGGTCTTGAAAGTCCTTAAATTGCCACTTTAGAAATGTGCCGATACCCTGTATACACTTATACTGTATGTTGGTCTGTTTACTCTTGAGTGAGATAACCAGGTTGCACATGCAAATCATCTGAGCCCCCCCCCCCCCCGCCCAAATCATTTGGGGACCCCCTGTTTAGGAACCCCTGACATTGTTGATTATTTCATCATTCCGTTCCAAGAACTTCAGAATCCAGCCTCGCTGCAGACTTCTTAGTTTTAATAAAATCCATTAATTCAAATTCACATTTCATTTCAATTAACTTCATTTAGAGCAATGGTTCTCAAACTTTTTCATGTCAGGGACCCCCAAAATGATATGTATTTGGCCATGGACCCCCATCTCAAATATTTTGTTCCAGGGACCCCCCAGTCCCAGCAAAGATATGAGTCACAAATGTTCGCTTAAAAATATAT